>NW_017674660.1:68014-89370 GCF_001879085.1 Nicotiana attenuata | reverse complement strand
TTCCATACACGCTGTGAGCAGAGGGACACATGACCATCAGAACAACCGGAGACCCGACGAGCCTCGAGGTAGCTAAGGCTTAAAACAAGCATCATTCACTATTTTTATTTACTAAATGATTTTCTTTTCGCATTTTCAATTCCCGCAATAAGATCTTCGATGTTCAAAACAGTTATTCAATTTATCAAAAGCATGTTTGATTTTTCCTATGATTTAATATTTATTGCTATCTCTCCTTACTTTACCAATACAACATTACTATTACCTATCTTGATGAACCAATGACTGTGACATGCAATGTGACAACGCAACAAACGGATATTGATTCAGAGGAAGATGACATACCTGACGAGATTGTCAAAGAAGTTGAGAACTTGGAGAACAGACCTAAGTCCAACCTGGACGAGACCGAAGTTGTCAACCTAGGAGATGCAGAAAACGTCAAGGAAACACGAATCAGCATTCACCTATCGTCGTCAGAGAAGGAAGAATATACAGAGTTTCTAAAGGAGTATGAGGACATATTCGCCTGGTCGTATGATGACATGACTGGTCTGAGTACGTCTATTGTGGCTCACAAACTGCCAACCGATCCAATGTGTCCACCGGTAAAGCAAAAGCTCAGAAGGTTCAAGCCTGATATGAGTTTGAAAATCAAGGAAGAAGTCAACAAGCATATCAAAGCTAAGGTTCTCAAGGTAGTGGAATATCCGACATGGTTAGCCAACATTGTGCCAGTGCCGAAGAAGGATGGGAAGGTCAGAGTCTGTGTCGACTACCGATATCTCAACCGGGCCAGTCCGAAAGACGATTTCCCTTTGCCAAATATACACATCCTGATCGACAATTGCGCCAAGCATGAGTTACAGTCATTCATAGATTGCTTCGCTGGTTATCATCAGATCTGGATGGATGAGGAAGATGCTGAGAAAACGGCTTTCATTCCGCCGTGGGGAGTGTACTGTTACAAGATGATGGCATTCGGCCTGAAGAATGCAGGGGCCACCTACATGAGGGCCATGACTACCATTTTCCATGATATGATACACAAGGAGATAGAGGTATATGTGGACGATGTTATTATCAAATCCAAGAAGGCCACTGACCACATGGAAGATCTGAAGAAGTTCTTCAATAGATTGCAGAGGTACAACCTGAAGCTAAACCCCGCAAAGTGTGCATTTGGGGTTCCTGCTGGGAAGTTGCTTCGGTTTATTGTGAGCCGCCGAGGAATAGAACTGGATCCATCAAAAGTCAAAGCCATCCAAGAACTACCACCGCCAAGGAACAAGAAAGGTGTGATGAGTTTCTTGGGAAGGCTTAACTACATCAGCCGATTCATAGCACAGTCTACCGTTATCTGTGAGCCAATCTTTAAAATGTTAAAGAAGGACGCCGCTACCAAATGGACCGATGACTGCCAGAAGGCCTTCGACAAAATCAAGGAGTACCTGTCAACACCACCAGTCTTAGTCCTTCCCGAGCCAGGTAGACCCCCATTACTCTACCATGCAGTGTTAGATGGAGCTTTCGGCTGCGTTCTGGGGCAACATGATGAAACGGGGAGGAAGGAACAAGCCATTTATTATCTCAGTAAGAAGTTCACCCCGTACGAGGCCTGGTATTCTCTATTGGAACGCACCTGTTGTACTTTGACTTGGGTAGCTCAGAAGCTGAGGCATTACGTCTGTGCCTATACTACATATCTCATATTGAGAATGGATCCCTTGAAATACAACTTTCAGAAGCCCATGCCCACTGGCAAGCTAGCCAAGTGGCAAATCCTGTTGAGTGAGTTCGACATTGTTTACATGACTCAGAAAGCGGTCAAGGGACAGGCACTGGCAGACCACCTTGCTGAAAACCCCGTGGATGGAGGATACGAACCCCTGAAAATGTATTTTCCTGATGAAGAGGTATCATTCATAGGAGAAGACATTGTCGAACCCTATGACGGCTGGAGAATGTTCTTCGATGGAGTAGCAAACTTCAAAGGAGTTGGCATAGGAGCAGTCCTAATATCAGAAACCGGTCAGCATTATCCAGTGTCCGCCAAACTCAGGTTCCCCTGCACCAACAATATGGCCGAGTATGAAGCCTGCATCTTAGGGCTCAAAATGGCCATTGACATGAACGTGCAAGAGCTGCTAGTGATTGGAGATTCAGATTTACTTATACATCAGGTACGAGAAGAATGGGCAACCACGAACTCCAAAATACTCCCGTATCTGCATCACGTACAGGAATTGAGAAAGAGGTTCATAAGGACGGAATTCGAGCATGTTCCCAGAATCCAGAATGAGTTCGCCGATGCATTAGCTACCCTATCAACTATGATACAGCATCCCGACAAGAATTTCATTGATCCCATTCCAGTGAAGATCCATGATCAGCCAGCTTATTGTGTCCGTGTTGAAGAGGAAGCAGACAGAAAGCCTTGGTTTCATGATATCCAGGAATATTTGGCAAAAGGAGAGTACCCGGAGCTTGCTAATCCTATTCAGAAACGCACACTTCGGAGATTGTCCAACAACTTCTTTCACATCGGGGGAATCCTGTATAGGAGGACTCCTGATTTGGGACTATTAAGATGTGTTGACGCAAAGGAAGCATCCAAGCTGCTAGAGGAAATTCATGCTGGGACTTACGGTCCACATATGAACGATTTTGTCTTAGCAAAGAAGATACTCCGGGCTAGTTTCTTTTGGATGACTATGGAAACAGACTGCATCCAGTATGTCCGAAAATGCCATCGCTGTCAGATACATGCAGATATGATAAAGGTACCTCCGAGCGAGCTCAACACAACAAGCTCACCGTGGCCGTTCGCCGCCTGGGGGGTAGATGTTATTGGACCAATCGAGCATGCTGCTTCCAACGGACACAGGTTCATCCTGGTAGCCATAGACTATTTCACCAAATAAGTCGAAGCAGCATCTCACAGAGCAGTAACAAAGAAAGTCGTGGGAGATTTTGTTCGTGACCGCATTGTTTGTCGGTTCGGGATTCCAGAGTCAATCATTACTAATAACGGCTCCAACCTCAATAGCGACTTGATGAAAGCTATGTGTGAAACTTTCAAGATCAGACACAAGAATTCCATAGCCTCTAGGCCTCAAATGAATGGAGCCGTAGAATTCGCCAACAAGAATATCAAGAAGATATTGAGGAAAATGATAGAAAGGCATAAACAGTGGCACGAGAAGTTATCATTTGCTCTATTGGGATATCGCACCACAGTCTGCACATCAACCGGGGCAACCCCCTATATGTTGGTTTATGGTACAGAGGCTGTCATTCCCGTTGAAGTAGAAATTCCTTCCCTAGGGATCATACAGGAAGCTGAGCTCGACGACGCAGAGTGGGTAAAGAGTCGTTATGAGCAACTAGCTCTTATAGACGGAAAGAGAATGAATGCAGTTTGCCATGGTCAACTCTATCAGAACAGAATGTCCAGAGCCTTCAACAAAGAGTCAAGCCAAGACAGTTCGCACCGGGGCAGTTGGTGTTAAAGAAAAAATTTTCGCATCAAGACGAAGCCAAAGGGAAGTTCTCTCCCAACTAGCAAGGCCCATACATGGTTCATCGGGTTCTGACAGGAGGAGCCCTCATACTTGCAGAAATGGACGAAGAAGTCTGGCGAAAGCCTATTAATTCAGATGCAGTCAAGTGTTACTATGTGTAATCTTTATGCTTTCCTCATATGATGTAAATTGAACTACGCTTGACCTGATTCCCGTTTAAGAGGGGATACGTAGGCAGCCTATGAGTTTGGTCACAATTCAATAAAATTTTCATTTCCCACTGAAATTGGAAACTGGGGGTATTTTGAGGAGGACCCTCAAAATTCCGAAGTAATTTCAGCCGATCACCGCACGAGCAACAGTCAGAAGTGTCAACCCATCAAACAGGGGCAGAATTTTGAGAAAGACCCTCAAAATTCCGTAGCAAGAGAGGTTGCAATGTCCCGAACCGCGTCACAGTCGTCGGTTCATCTAAAAACTATTTTATTATTATTATTATACATTTATGTCATACTTTTACAAAATCATGCAAGAAATTGCTTCGTTTAGCAATGCTACCCCAATAATAGAAACGGTATCACCAGATCAAAGCCGAACGAGTCAAGAAAAGCCAGCAGAGATGCGAACTAACCTTCCCCCTTTACAAAACTCACGATTTTTCTTTGGATGCAAGCACTAGGACTGCGAAATCATTAAACATATTGTACGCCCATGGAACAAACATTGTTCAAGAATACGATTCTCAGAACCGTTGCACATGCCAACATTTGCTATCAGCACGCACCCGTAATGCTCTGTATGTCACAATGCTCCCAGTAGTCACAATGCCGCAATCTGCTATCAGCTAAGAAAACTCTACTGTCATTTGCTATTTTATTTCTTGCATAAGGTTACCATTCTGCCTTCCGAGGTTAAGCTCTACCTCCAACTGCATCTGAATTGCATAAGGCTACTATTCTGCCTTCCAATCTGCATAAGGCTACCATTCTGCCTTCCGAGGTTAAGCTCTACCTCCAACTGCATCTGCATTGCATAAGGCTACTATTCTACCTTCCAATCTGCATAAGGCTACCATTCTGCCTTCCGAGGTTAAGCTCTACCTCCATCTGCATTCGCATCTTTGCATAAGGCTACTATTCTGCCTTCCAATTTGCATAAGGCTACTATTCTGCCTTCCAATCTGCATAGGGCTACCATTCTCCCTTCTGAGACTAAATGTTGTCTCCATCTGTATCTGCATGGATGTAAGATCGCCACATACTGCATCTGCATGGCTGAAAGATCGCCTCATACTACATCTGCACGGCTAAAAGATCGCCACGTACTGCATCTGCATGGCTGAAAGATCGCCACACACTGCATCTCATAGGCTGAAAGATCGCCACATACTGCATCTGCACGGCTGAAAGATCGCCTCATACTACATTGCACGGCTGAAAGATCGCCACATGCTACTGCATCCTTCATGGGCTGAAATATCGCCAACTCATCCAGAGGCGTCATCGTTCGGAGGCACCATCTTCATATCCCGAGAACACCATGTCATGGCCTGAGGATCTCTTTCAAACTTTTGCATATAATTATTTAAAGGCATCATGGTTCGGAGGCACCATCCTCATAGCCCGAGAACATCATTCCATGGCCTGCGAATCCTTTATCATACGCTTCATGGCCCAAGACATCATGGTATGAGGACACCATTCCTAACCGTCCAAAGACAACATTCATGGTCCAACGGGAATTTCCATCATGTTTAAATTTGCGCACAATATATGCTTGCATTGCTTATTTGAAGGTAAACCGGCGAGCAACGGCCATCCCGGCAGGAGCAATTCCGCTCCAGCGCCCGCAGCCATATTAAACTTAACCATTCCCGTAAACCTATCACTCACCCGGCTCTAGATATTGCATCCGTCCTTGAAAAGTCTCCATCGGCATACTCCGCCGACGGATCCTGAACTACATACGGCCTGATTCCTGTAAAATCACGGATATGTAGGCAGCTCAGAAGCCAGGGTGCGGCCTAAATCTTCTTCAAACCGTTTCGCTCGGTCAAAATTGGCCATCATTTCTTTACCCCGAAATTCTTTCATTCTTCCCGGGTAAAGAGGGGCAGCTGTTGATACCCAATTTTTTCCTATATATATTTAATATGCAAAACACCTTCAAAATACCATATGTATGCATATATGAGCATGTCCAAGGGTTTTATTATTTTTTCCATATTTTTAAAGGTTTTTTTAATTGATTTATTTCCCCTTTTTTATCCATAAAATCCCAATAATTATTTCCAAAATTATTATTTTTGATAATTCATCTATTTTTTTTCTATATTTATGCCAAATATGGCTAAAGTAATTTTTACGAATTTTTTACAATTTATTCAGTATTTTTAAAGCTAAATTGCACATAATTGCAATATTAGCCATTTTAAAGTTTAATTATGTTTTAGACGCATAAAATTAGATCTTGTATTATTAAATTGTTAATTATATATTATAAATCACTTTAGTACTTTCAATTTATTTTTCAGAAGCCATTTACTATTTTTTATAAATTAAAAAGGGAAAACTGGCTATTTAAATAATAGCCCCTTTTGTATTTCGAATCTAGCCCAAATCAAACCCCCAATTCCCCGGCCCAATTTCTAATTAAACCTGACCCTAACCCTTTTAAACCCTACCCAAACCCGGATCCCCACCTACCCCATTTAATCTGGGCCGTTGATCATTCAGATCAACGGCCACCATTCCACCTGCCTAAAATAAACCCAAACGACCCCCTTAACCTAGTTCATTTCCACCAACCCGCCGCCCTTGAATCCCCTTCCTCTCCAATTCCCTCTGCAACCTCACTCAAACCCTAACCGCCGCCACCCAAACCAACCCTAATCCCCTTCGATTCTCACTCAATCCATGGACTCCCATGGCTGTTTGAGACGTGTACCGGTCTCTTCTGTCTCCTGGTTGCTTGTTTTAGTGATTTCGTGGAAAGATCTCAAAGAGATCTAGTCCAGTCTTAGCTCAACTTCTATCTACGGTCTTTTCCCGGCCATCCATGGCTCTTCCGGCTAGATCGGTAACATTTCGAAGTCTTTCTCATTTTTTTCTGGGTTCTCCGAAACCCTAACTTCAAAGGCTTTCCGATTTTTCTTTCAGATATGTCTAAGATCTGTGTATGTTATGAACCTCTTAAATTTTTTCCTTAAAGGTTTTCCGATTTTTTCAAAGCGACTCTTCTCCTTCAACGATTAGGGTTTTCTTAACCTCTTTTAAAAGATCTCTTCTCCAATTTTCAGTGTTGTTTTATGATTGTACTAAGTTTAAATGATTTGTTTATGTTTTTCTTCTACCTGGTTCATCGTGTTAAAACCCTAAGTATCTTTGGTTTTATCCAGGGTTCTGAAACTGTCTTTTTGTACGTATGCCTGTTTCAATTGAGTTCTTCATGGTTAAACCCTTTCCTTTGTTTGTCTTGACTGAGTATGAGTTCTTTCCGTTTTGTTAAAACCCTAATTTCCTAAAACTTTTCTCACTTGTTACTGTGAGTTTTTAAAGGCTCTTTTTACTCGTTTCTGTGTGTTGGCCTGATCTCATTTACCTGTTACTATGTGTTAGACTAGTTTCTTCATTTTGGTTCTATGTGTGAGCCATGACTGCTTGACCTTGTTGATTACCATGCTTTGAGTAGTCCTTATCCTATTCATGTCACTTCTGTATGTTTATGTTCATCTAGTTTGCTCCTTTTTGTCAATATGTTGGACCCTTCATATCTGATACGCCTGTTCATTCTATTCTATTTATATGTTGAATTGTAGAATCATGATTCCTTCTTGATTGATCTTGATTTCCTCAAGTTACGATTGATTGCAAAGGTTTTCTTATAAACCCCTAATTTTACTCTTTTGTTTAAATTGAGTGATTCCCTTCCTTTATTTGTCGTGATGTTTCACCCCTGCTGAATCCTTTCCCCAAGTTAAGTATATTATGTACTTAGACTCAATTATATACTCTATACCTTCACTACCCCCTTTATATGGTAAGAATCAATCTTTCTCAAACTAATTTTCTTTCCTTAATTATCCCTGTTAGTATCCGTTAAGTAGTAATTACTTGATTAAAGGGAAGTACTTGTATTAATGGGATTCTGATTGTGATTATTTCCATATTTGTGTTAAAGCTTTACTTGTTACCTTATTTTCTACTCGTTTTCAGAGCTATAAATACCCTATCCTCTCTTCTCTAAACAGACGAACAACTGAATTCAAAACACACACTTACACATTCAAACTCTCTTTCTTTCTCTACTACTTGTGCTACCGCCTTGTCTAGTCGGCTGAAAGCCAAGGCTAGACTGTGGAATTCTGATTGCTTTACTTTTCTTTTCCTGTACTTTGCTTCTTCAACTGGTATGTCCCTAGTTTAAATTCTGAAACTCAAACCTATGTGTTCCCTTGTTGTCAATCTCTGTCTCTTTCTGCACTGACTTAACGGCTCATGCTGTTATACTTTTTGTTTACTGCTTTACTCAGCATGCTTAAAATTTTTCCCTCTTTTGTTCAAATGTAATTAGTATGTTTACTTGTTCCTGCTTATGTCCCTCAACTAGCATGTCTTCTAATGTACTTGATTCATGACTAATTATGTGTTTTTGTTTTGGGTCCTCTATGTCCCCAACCCCTACTCCCCTGTTTGTAACTGCTAAGGCATGTACTCCTCTCTAAACTTGTTCTTTGGTTTTGTTGCTCCTATCCCTTACTCCCTTTTAAAACTCTTCTGTTGTTCTACAAACTTATTTCAAACATGTTGTTTCTTAAAACTATTTCAAGCACTCTCACATGCACTCTTAGATCCTTAGGTTCTGCCCTTCTTGTGTGAGCCTTGCTTTGGGACCCTTGAGCTCCCTCTGAACCTGTACACATAAGGGCTGGCCCTTCCACACTGCACCTACTCTTGGTTATGCAATTTGGGTGTGAGCACTGCTCGGGATCCCTTGAGGTCGTTAGGGAACTCTAACACACCCAGATATGAGAAAGGCTTTGGAATAATATTAGCATTTGAGGTGGTTTATTACATAACTCAGAGAGGAAGTCAGAATCGGGCTTCCTATAGTTGTAACTTCTTATTTTTAGTTCTTAAGTAATTCTATCACATGGTCTGTAATAATTTGTCAATAAGTATTGGGGTCGCTAGTGAAAAGGGATGGAAAATATGCATGCTATAGTTGTTAAAGGGTAGAAAGCATGTTATTAGGTTTATATTCCTAATTGTGCAATAGAAACCATGTTTAGGATTCATTATGCATTAGAAATCATGCTCTTAGGACCTTTGTTTCTTGCTTCAGAACTTCATTCATTAGTCCATGCTTTATGTCTATCACTTAGAAATCCTGCTCTTAGGGCAATAACAACACTGGTATAAAAAGTTGTTATTTCAAAAATCCTGCAACTATTATGTACACTTAGAAATCATTTCTTAGGGACTCTTTCATTTGCGTGTGCATATTAGATATCATGTCCTACGATCTTATTTGCATTTTGTTTAAAACGCCTAGTTGATTACTGATTCATGAAAAGGTAGTAAAGTAATAATGATGCTTCTGAATAAAATTGGTGATCATCTCTGCAACTAGAACAGCATGTTTAAGGTAAGGAATAACCTCCAAACTGTTCTTAATAACTTGGGATAGCTACCGCACCTCGCTTTGCGCCTAGGCAACACTTAGGTAATAACTTTAATAAAACTGGAACTGCCTTGTTTAATTATCAACTGCTAAAATCAGTAGGCAAAACCTGATTCGGACTTCTTTTCTGAGTCATGTGATAAAGCTGGTTCTGCTATTATCGCTCAAACACCTTGCTTTAAGATTTTAAATTCAGCCCTTAACTGCGTACAAGTCATGCTGTATATGTGCATTATCTGCGGAGGTATACATGAGCCTTCTGCTTGCTTATATGTTTCCCCCTCTAAATGCAGTCTTATATGTTTTGTATGTCGCTTTAGTATTTTTTGCCTTTGAACCTGAGGGTCTGTCTAGAACCTCCATCTTATAGGAATAGGAGTCCTAATTTCCTCCCGGGCTGATAGGAAGGGACGGGTAACAGCATGCAATAAGAATCGAGACCAACCCTCGTTTTAAGTACCTTCACGGGGCGGGAAAGGGTAGATATGGATATGATGACCAGTGCGCTAATACCACGTGTATCCCCTCTTTTGAGGAGTGTCATACCGGGTATTGCATTGATGTGATCCATATTACAAACAAACCTAGGACCCTTTTACATTCATAAGCATGCTTAGATTATAACTCTTTTCAAAACCTTGCTTTTATTAACAGTTTTTCAAACGCTTGTGTATTTTAACCTAAATCCCCTGCTATGTGAGACTTACTTATCTACTTGCTAATTACACAAATTCACAAAAACTGTCTATCCGGGAACCACACTAATGGATCCTGAGGGGTGCCTAACACCTTTCCCTTAAGATAATTTCAAGCCCTTACCCTATCTCTGGTTATCAAACGTCGTTGTAGATAAACCCTGTAGGTGCCCTAACGCACCTTAAAAATCGTTAGGTGGCGACTCTTCAAAAAATGCAATGCCCAATTCCTAAAAGGAAATGAGTCATTACACCTCCATGAATGTTGAAACCCGGACTCCTCTCCGCGGAGGGAAAAAGGGGGGCGCGACATTTGATACTCTTGCTATCATTTAGAAACCCTGTTTCTAGGATAAATGGCATTAAAACAAAACTGTTACTCCTGTACATTTGACCGTATGCTTTACAATACTGTAACCTTTCATGCATTTAGAAATCATGCTTCAGGAATTTTGCATATAAGTCATTTTGCATGTTATATGTGCATGTTAGATACCCTGTTTAGGCTCGTTCATACTCGCTTAGTCACACCTAGTTAAACTACTAAAGCATGAAAGAAGGACATAAAAACAGTCACACGTTTATCCTGTTTAAGCGAAACTGGTCATAATCTCTGTGTCTCTGCAACATGTAGAACAGCATGCTTTAGGTAAAGCAACTTCTAAACTGTTTTAACAATTCTGGCAACTGTTGCGCGTTATGCTATGCCAAGGCAAGCCTTAGGTAATCAACCTCCATAAAACTGTAACCGCCTCTAATAACCATTAAAGGAGTGGGAAGGGTAGATATGGATATGATGACCGGTGCGCTAATGCCACGCGTAGCCCCTTTCTAAGGAGTGATTACTGGGAATTGCACTGATGTGATCCTATAGGCTAACCAACCTAGGACCCCTCTCTCCCAAATCATCTTTACTTGAAAACTTTACTTTCCTTTTTATGCACACAACTTGTTTAAATTCTTGTCTTATTATTTGAGTTATACAATGCCCAACATGCTCTACTTGCAATTATTTGCTTCAACTATTTATTTTGTTAGTGGACTAATTCGTAAGTATAAGTTCGGCCGGGACTCACAGTTGTGGACCAAGAGGGGTGCCTAACACCTTCACCTCGAGGTTATTTCGAGCCCTTACCCTAATCTCTGTCAATGCAAACCAATCTAAGAGTTAATCGCTCTAGGTGCCCTAACACACCACAATTCGTTAGGTGGCGACTCTTCAAATACCCAATTCCCAAAAGGAAATGAGTTATTACCCCCATGAATGTCGAAACCCGGATGTTCTCCGCGAGGAGGAAAAAAGGGGGCGCGACAACATGGCGACTCCACTGGGATACTTTTAGGCTCTCACCATGACGAACTTATTTTCACGAATTAGTCCAAGCATGCTTTATCCTGCTCCCTTTTCCCTTATTTGAATTTAATCGTCGTTTTCTTTTGAGCATTTATGGTTCTTCATTCCTGAAACTGACTTGTCTCTTTGTTTCCTTTCCTATAACCGTCTTTCAATTATTTAAATACTGTATTTATTTTTTCCTTACGTGCAAATAGTTGACTACATGTTATTAACTGCTGCATAAATCATGCTCCACATCATATTCCACTCGTGCGTATTAACTCCTATAGCAACGCTTTAATGAGTGATTGTGCTCTTCCTATTTACTACCCTTAAATTCGGAAAGGCTTATTTGTGGTAAAACCAGTCGATCGGCGGTGTAGTTGATGGTTCCATGTCTTCCCCCCCCCCCCCCCCCCGAGTTGTCCGCTCGAGGGTACCAGTCTAAAACCCCATAGAAACCTTACTCTGGTTAAAATTGTGCATGCATCATGGTCAAACCTAGTCTGATCGGTTATGTTGTCCACATAATGATCCTTTAAGATAAGCCTTATCCAAAGTTCATCGGGTTTTCCATAATCCCAACGGACATAAACACGTTATGTGCATTAATTTGGAGAACTAAAGGCCGATATGTTGAACATAAATGTATAAATAGTCGAGTCTGGTGGGGGTAAGGTCTAACCCTTTTGTTTTGCAGAAAATGAGGCACGAGGTCCCCAGCTTCGGTATGGTTAGCCCTCCCTCACTCTTGCTAGACTGGTGGAGGAATCTTCCATCAGATTACCAAATTAATGAACAGAAAGAGAGGGTCGCCAAATCTAGCGAGAATCTTGAATATCTGGAATACAGCCTGTTGGAATTGGAAGGAAAAGTGAGGAAGAGAGTCACCGACCGCCAGAACGCTGAGGGAAACGAAGAAGGACATTTGGCAAAGGCATTCTTACTAATGAGCCTACGCGAACTAGGGGATTTGATCGATAAAAGCATTCAGCCTGAAGAAAGTCCTTCCGAGACCAAATAGATTAGGTTTACCTGTTTTTCAAATGTAATAAGGCCAAGTGCCAATAGCTACTTATCTTATTATTATCTTAGTATCGTTTTGGGATTCGTCTATTATTACATTATGAAATGAAACATTTATTGGCATTAAAAGTTCTCCAAATCTATTTGACGCTAGGCCTACCTCGGGCACAACGACACCCCCAAATTAGGATGTGAATTTACATTCCCGCAATGTGTGAATCCTCACTGACTTGTTACCTTTTTGTTTTTCCTTAATTTTGATTATTGCCATCCCCTTAGGTTGGTTCGCTCATACTGGCATCATCAACATACCTAAAGGTCTTCCACATCCTCCTCTTCCAAGTGATCCTAAAAGCAAAGGAAAAGTCAGAATAGATGATACAATGCAGTGAAATAATTGAGGAGGAGGAGGAGGAAGAAGGCCTCACTATTCAGACTGTGACGAAGGGAGCTGTTCTCAGGAACTGGACCGCCACACCATCCCGAGCCCGCCGAGTCCCTAGGTAGCTTGGCAGAATTCACTTTTATAAGCCATTCTAGGCATTTAGGATTTCCCGTAATTTTGTTTTAAGTTTTACTTGTTTCAAAATGAATGCTCGACTCATCGACCTGTACTTTGTCTGGACAATTTTTTTTCAAGTTTTAATCAAATGCATTTGCTCTTTATTATTCACTACTATCTTTACATTTTTTTCTTTTCTACGGCATTATTATTACTTTTCCTGATGAAGCAGTAACTATGACATGTAATGAGGCAACGCAACATGAGAATAGTGATTTAGAGGAAGAGGATGAGATACCTGAGGAAATTGTCAGGGAAGTTGAAATTTTTTAGAATAAGCCTATGTCCAACCTGGACGAAACCGAAGCAGTAAACCTGGGGGATGCCGAGACCGTCAAGGACACTCTCATCAGCATTCACTTATCACCAACAGAGAAGGAAGAGTACATCCATTTCCTAAAAGAGTATGAGTACATCTTTGCATGGTCATACGATGACATGACAGGTTTGAGCACGTCCACAGTGGCTCACAAGTTACCTACCAATCCAATGTGCCCGCTGGTGAAGCAGAAACTCAGAAAGTTCAAACCAGACATGAGCCTGAAGATCAAGGAGGAAGTTACCAAGCAGATCAAAGCCAAAGTTCTCATGGTGGTTGAGTACCCAACCTGGTTAGCTAACATTGTGCCAGTTCCAAAGAAGGACGGGAAGGTCCGGGTATGTGTCGACTACTGGGATCTAAATAGAGCAAGTACCAAAGACGACTTCCCACTGCCAAATATACACATCCTGATTGATAATTGCGCCAAGCATGAACTCCAATCCTTTGTTGATTGCTTCGCGGGTTATCACCAGATTTGGATTGATGAAGAAGATGCAGAAAAGACAGCTTTTATTACACCATGGGGTGTATATTGTTACAAGATGATACCATTTGGTTTGAAGAACGCTGGGGCCACTTACATAAGAGCCATGACAACCATCTTCCATGATATGATACACAAAGAAATAGAGGTGTATGTGGACGCTGTCATTATCAAATCCAAGAGGGTCGCGGATCACATAGCAGACTTGAGGAAGTTCTTTGACAGGCTAAGGAGGTGCAACTTGAAACTAAACCCCGCAAAAGGTGCATTTGGGGTTCCCGCAGGAAAACTATTGGGATTCATTGTCAGTCGTCAAGGGATTGAGCTGGATCCATCTAAAGTCATGGCGATTCAGGAGATACCGCCACCTAAGAGCAAAAAGGATGTGATGAGCTTCCTAGGGCGTCTCAACTACATCAGCCGCTTCATAGCACAATCCACAGTCATATGTGAACCCATCTTCAAGATGCTGAGGAAAGATGCTGAAACAAGCTGGACAGAGGATTGTCAGAAAGCCTTTGATAGAATCAAGGAATACCTGTCAACACTGCCAGTGCTGGTCCCGCCAGAACCGGGACGACCTTTGCTACTCTATCTATCTGTACTAGATGGAGCCTTCGAATATGTTTTGGGACAACATGACGATACAGGAAGGAAGGAGCAGGCCATATACTACTTGAGAAAGAAGTTCACACCTTACGAAGCACGGTACTCTCTGCTTGAACGCACTTGCTGTGCTTTGACCTGGACAGCTCAAAAATTGAGGCATTACTTCTGTGCCTACACTACATACGTCATATCCAGGATGGATCCTCTGAAGTACATATTCCAGAAACCCATGCCGACTGGAAAGTTGGCCAAATGGGAGATACTATTAAGTGAGTTCGATATCGTCTACGTAACTCAAAAGGCAGTCAAAGGACAAGCATTGGCAGATCACCTTGCTGAAAATCCGATGGGAGGAGAATACGAGCCTTTGAAAACGTATTTTCCTAACGAAGAGGTATCATCGTAGGAGAGGACATTACTGAAGCATATGATGGTTGGAGGATGCTCTTTGACGGCGCCACAAATTTCAAAGGAGTGGGCGTAGGAGCAGTTTTGGTATCAGAAATGGGTCAGCATTATCCGGTATCTGCTAAACTCAGATTTCCCTGCACCAACAACATGGCGGAATATGAAGCCTGCATACTAGCGCTCAACATGGCAATCGACATGAACATTCAGGAGTTGCTGGTAATCGGTGATTCAGATCTGCTTGTGCACCAGGTACAAGGAGAGTGGGCCGCCAAGAATTCCAAAATATTGCCATAACTTCACCATGTGCAGGAATTGAAAAAGAGAGTTACAAAGATAGAATTCCGACATGTGCCCAGAATTCAAAATGAGTTTGCCGACGCATTGGCCACTTTGTCCTCCATGATACAACACCCCGATAAGAACTACATTGATCCCATTCCGGTGAAGATTCATAATCAGCCGGCATATTGTGCTCATGTCGAGGAAGAAGAAGATGGAAAGCCTTGGTTCCACGACATCAAAGAATACTTATCAAAAGGAGAATACCCGAAGCATGCAAATCACACTCAGAAACGCACACTCCGGAGACTGTCGGATCACTTCTTCCACAGCAGAGGGAACTTGTACAGAAGAACTCCTGACTTGGATATACTAAGATGTGTTAACGCAAAGGAAGCTTCTAAGCTACTTGAGGATGTGTACGCTGGGACGTGTGGTCCACACATGAATGGCTTCGTCTTGGCCAAGAAGATACTCAGGGTCGGTAACTTCTGGATGACCATGGAGACGGATTGCATTCAGCATGTCCGCAAATGCTTTCAATGTCAAGTGCATGCCGACATGATAAAAGTGCCACCAAACGAGCTCATTGCAACAAGCTCACCTTGGCCATTCGCCGCATGGGGAACGGATGTTATTGGTCCAATTGAGTCCGCTGCTTCAAACGGACACAGGTTTATACTGGTCGCCATCGATTACTTTACAAAATTGGTCGAAGCTGCATCTTGCAAAGTTGTAACCAAGAAGGTCATCGCAGATTTTGTCAAAGATCCTATTGTCTGCCGATTCGGAGTTCCCAAGTCCATTATTACTGACAATGCCGCCAACCTCAACAGTGATCTGATGAAAGCTATATGTGAAGCTTTCAAAATCAAGCACAAGAATTCCACAGCCTATAGACCTCAGATGAATGGAGCCGTGGAATCCGCCAACAAAAACATCAAGAAGATACTAAGGAAAATGGTAGAGAACCACAAACAATGGCATGAGAAGTTACCTTTTGCTTTATTAGGATATCGCACCACGGTTCGTACATCAACCGGGCAACTCCCTACATGTTGGTTTATGGTACCAAAGTTGTCATCCCAGCCGAGGTGGAGATTCCTTCTCTAAGGATAATACAGGAAGCTGAACTCAGCGATACAGAGTGGATAAAAAGTCGCTATGAACAATTGGCCCTTATCGATGGAAAGAGGATGAACGCTGTCACACCTCCTTTTTTCATACTACACCCCCCCCTGAAGGGTATAATAAAGGGAGTTTTTCCAATTAAAGGACAATCAAAACGGGATTATTTATTTAAAGAATTCAGAGTCGCCACTTGGGAGATTTATGGTGTCCCAAGTCACCGGTTCAAATCCCGAATCGGGGAAAGATTGACTCTGTTTAATAGTCCGCGAACCAGAAACCCGAGTAAGGAATTCTGTTAACCCGGGAGAAGGTGCTAGGCATTCCCGAGTTCCGTGGTTCTAGCACGGTCGCTCAACTAATATATTCGGCTTAATTATCTGATTTTAGAACATTTTGAACCTATGTTCAAATTTTAACTTTTAACCGCTTTTATTCCATTTTTAAAGAAGATTAAACGTCGTTTAAAACATGTCTTTGGATCGCGTCACATGAAATGCACCTGCAATCTGAAACACATTTTATTCAACGTTTTAGGATTTGGATTTGGGTCACATGAAATGCACACCCGAGTTTAAGAAGGTAATATTATTAAAAGATATGTCTAAAGCAACTAACGCGTTATTAACTTTGCGGGAGGCCATGGAAATTTGCTAAAAGGCACGTCCCGAGTTTAAAGTATTTTTAAAGAAATTATTAATGAGGGCCACACAATTTATCATTTTATTTGGCGCGGCACACCTCAATTTATTTTTTAAAGGACATCCTAAAGAGGAACTAATATTATCTATTAAGGGTTGTCTCTAAAACAAAAACTTAATTTGTCAACATTATGAATTAACTAACATCATGGTATTCAAGGAAATTCGGGCCCCAAGCTTAAGTCCAAACTCGAACAAGGGCGATCTCCATTACTGATGAAATCCTTAGCTCGAGTCCGCTACTTAACTTGAAAGGCCCAAAGCCTACCATTTAATTATTAACAGACCAATCAATATTCTAATCTTGGGCCCAAAAGGGAGCCCAACTTTGCTGTAAACAGGGGCTCACTTCAGAGACATGACATATTAGCAAAACAAGGACGAATCCCTGCAACAGCTGAAAAGCAATCAGACTCTACTGTCAAATCAAAATTAAACCAAAACATTGCATTTTTTAAGGATCGAAAGGGGAAGGGGACCATTTTGAATAGAGTCTGCCTACGTCAAGTGCAAAAGGGCAGGTGGGGTCGAGCCCGAAGAACAACAGAAAAACACTCGATTATTTTTGTATCCCCAAGCCTGATTTGAGTTATAATTGAATCTATAATTGCTAATCCCTGATATACTGATGTTGAATAAAATAAATCTACTTAAATCAGCCACAGTCATACAAAAGTCATACAGAAATTAAGACAAAAAAACTAACTAGATGGACATTCTCCATACTTGTTCAACAGCGGATGCGTATATAAAAATGTACTGGCTGGCCAAAATCAGTTTCATTTGTCACAAGGTAATTACAAAAGCCTGTTCGTACAACCTTCAAATATGCTTTTTAAAACTAAAACTAAATATGTAAACCCAAACTCGAAACCAGATTCAAAATATGCAGGTAACAGTTCATTTTAAACACCTATTACTGCAAATTCATTACATGATATGAAACAGTATAAGAACAGAGAATCATTGAGTCGAAATGGCTTGTATTCCATCAAATGCCACTTGAATTACATAGCCAACAGTTAGTCAGTGTTCATAGGCTAAGGATATACCTGGCAAGCAAAACAATAGAGAGATGAGAGGTTCAGCAGTGAGAAGCAGTAGCAATCGGCAGCAAAACAACCAATAGAACAGTAATCCAAGATCAATCAACCCAGATTCAAGTTGAAATCAACCCCCAAATACCAAACTCAACTCAAGACCAAAAGAAATCCCCAATTTTGAACCCACAGTGATATCATATAAGGCTCAGAACAAAAATCCAATCAAAAGTGAACCAGAAAACTCGAATACCAGCAGATTCAGCTCATTTTCTAGCTTTGTTTTCTTTTGTATTTTTGCTTTCTAAATGTGGTGTGCTTTCAGCTCTTTTAATTCTCCAAATCTGATTTCTCCAAACTTCAGAATGTAAAAACAAACCTTTTAAAAGAGTGAAATTGAGCAGCCTTTTGTTTCTGAATTTTTAGCTCTTAAATCCTTGCCTTGAAAGGCAAGAATGCTGCCCTTTATAGGCTTGGCCCTAAGGCAGCATTCAGATTTCACTTTTTATCCCTTGCCCCCCTCTTGAATTTTCGTTCTAGCCTAAATGTCCCTAGATTTCTGACTTTCTACCCAAGTTATGTTACCAAGAAGCACAAATTGCAGTTCCAGCCCCCACCTAAAAGCTTCTATGGGCTCCATATTCTGTTATGGTAAGATTCCTTCAAATTAGATTACCTATATTACCCCCAAATGTCCCTGAAATTACTGCAAAAACTAAGGGGTTACAGGTCAAGTGACCCAACAGTTAATCCGGGCCTGGGCTCACGAACTGGTCCGGATTTCTGGTGAAATGAACTTGTGGCCCAAACAACACATAACCCTCCTAAGCCCAGGCTCAAATGAAACAATCCAAACAAAGAAACAAGTTAACTAAGCTAAATCCAACGGCCCCAAACAAACCAGGCCCTAAACTTATAGAACAAAGTTCTGACAACGAAAGGTTTAAGGGAACAATACGGGCAGAAATCAACTCTGCCTAAACTAGCCAAAATTAAATCATAAAAAAAAAAGAAGAAAGGACGAACTGAGAAAAGCACTTACTGAACTCACACCCAACTTTATCTGACCTCCCGATTTGAATCACAAAGGGACATTAATCGACTGTTCTTTGTCATGAACGGGCGAATAACATCGCCTTGTGATAGAACGGACTCGAAACGCTCCTAGACACTGGAAAGACGCCCTTGCATGAACGAGTTCTGATTATGACCTTTTTGGGGCTGAAGATTGGATCTAATATTGGAGACGTTTCCACTGGATTTGACGAAAACTTGTTTGAGATTTGGGGAGAGGGGGTCACGATGAGTCCATGGTGTGATATTGGTCAAGGTTGAAGACTTGCCGCCGCCGTAGGGCAATTTCCGACGGCGGATTGTGGTGGCTAGAGATGGAGAGATGAGATACGAGGAAGGATTCAGTTTGAGTCTCTTCTAATTAAGACACTCTTAACTAAAATCGGAGACTGAACCCTGGCCGTTGGATGATGGGAAATAAAGGGATGGGATTGATTTGAAACTAATGAACTCAAAACGACGTAGTATCTCCCCCATACTACGTCATTTCGAGAGTCCCCACAGTTGCCCTTTGAACCGGGTCATAGGTTGGAATTGACCGGGTGTTGGGGTGCATTTTTAATTGGGCTGGGGGAATAAATGTATTGGCCCAAAACACCTTTCTTCTTCAACCCTTTTCTCTTTTCTTTCTTTTCTTTTTTTTATTTCAAATTTAAATTACAATCTAAATTAAATCCTAAAACCTGATTATCCTAAAAAAAGAAATAAACCTAAACGATAATTACCACGAGTAATTAAAACACACTCAAAAGAAAACTACTCAAGAACAAAAGTTAAAATTAAAAGTGCAAATTAAACTATTTTTTGTGATTTTCCCTTTCATAAAATAACTAATTTTCTAATTAATTCTTAGCAATGCAAAGTCAAACCCTAAATGAAAAATGCAACATATATTTTTTCATTTTTTCACTATCTAAAATGCACAAACAAATGCAGACAATTAACAGAAAATGCCACGAAAATCCACAAAATTGCAAATAATGAAAAGAAATTATTTTGTTTGAAATTATGGGAGTAACTCATATAGGGCAAAAATCACGTGCTCACAGCTGCCCCTCTTTGCTCGGAAACACGAAGAGTTTTGGTGCAAAGATAAGTGAGCGGATACGAGCGATTTTTGCCCGTTTGAATACTCCGTGTGAAGCATTTTTGAAAGAGTTGACCGCACCCTGCTTCTGAGGTTGCCTACATATCCTTGGCTAAAAAGAAATCAGGTCAGTGTAGTTCGGGAATGTCTGGTAGCTGGGACTACCATGAAGCTGTGATTTCACCGTTGCTGCTGCTGCTGCTACTGCTTACTGAGCCCCCTTATTACACCATGTCACAATAAAAAGAAGCTAGACTAAGCTATGCTCTATGAATACAAAAGTCCTATCTATGTCCTCAAACTTGATCTTGTAGTTCTTGTTGCCTTGTTGACTTGTATTCTCCCGGCGGCATCCTTTTGTTGCTGCCTTGAATTGTGATCTGAGATGTTTTGCCCTTTTCCCGAGTGATGCTTGACCGCTAAAACTTGAAATGTAGTCCTCTGTTCTCCAGGCGGGCTCCTGACTGCTGAAACTTGAAGTGTAGTCCTCTGTTCTCCAGGCGGGCTCCTGACTGCTGAAACTTGAAATGTATTCCTCTGTTCTCCAGGCGGGCTCCTGACTGCTGAAACTTGAACTGTATGCCTCTGTTCTCCAGGCGGGCTCCTGACTGCTGAAACTTGAAATGTATGCCTCTGTTCTCCGGGCGGGCTCCTGACTGCTGAAACATTGAAATGTATGTCTCTGCTATACAGGCGGGCGCCTGACTTCAAAACTTGAATGTATTCCTCTGCTATACAGGCGGGCTCCTGACTTCAAAACTTGAATGTATTCCCTTATTTTCTATATGGGCGCCTGTAGTCAAAACAAACAAAACAAACAAAATTTTCTGCCCCAGTTTGCACTAGGAAGATTTGTGAGTTGTTAGCAATATTGTAAACCACTTATACTACTGATGCAATGATGAGAGTAAACTAAAGACTAGATTAGGATGTGCGTCTCTACGAGTAAAACCAAGAAACTTTGACTAGCAAATGCGTCTGCTAAAATAAAACCTGAATGAACCAAATTAGGAAGTGCGTCTCCTAGGGGTGAATTTAACTAACCAAGACTAGGAAGTGTGTCTACTATGAATGAACTTTCAATTTAGGACGTGCGTCTCCTAAGAGAATAACTTGAAAAACCTAGACTAGGAAGTGCGTCTCCTAGAGGTGAAACTTCAGTGACTCAAACTAGGAAGTGTGTCTCCTGAATGAACTATCAATTTAGGAAGTGCGTCTCCTATGGGTGAAAATCAACGTAGGAAGTGCGTCTCATGAGAGTGAAACTTCAATGACTCAAACTAGGAAGTGCGTCTCCTATGAATGAACTATCAACTTAGGAAGTGTGTCTCCGTATGGGTGAAAATCAACGTTAGGAAGTGCGTCTCCGTATGAATGAACTATCAATTTGGAAATG
>NW_017674660.1:38147-67994 GCF_001879085.1 Nicotiana attenuata | reverse complement strand
CTTGAATTGCTTTTCCTCGTTCTCCACATGGGCTCCTGATTACTGAACTTGAATTGTATTCCCTTGCTCTCCAGGTGGGCTCCTGACTGCTGAACTTGAATCGTCTTCCTTTGAACATTGTTGCTTTCCCTTTTGTTCTCCAGTGGGTTCCTGCAATCAAAACAAGCAAAACAAACGAAATTTTCTGCCCCAGTTTGCACTAGGAAGATTTGTGAGTTGTTAGCAAAATTGTAAACCACTTATACTTCTGATGCAATGATGAGAGTAAACTAAAGACTAGACTAGGATGTGCGTCTCCTACGAGTAAAACCAAGAAACTTTGACTAGCAAATGCGTCTGCAAAAATAAAACCTGAATGAACCAAACTAGGAAGTGCGTCTCCTAAGGGAGAATTTAAAGACCCAGACTAAGAAGTGCGTCTCCTAAGGGTGAAACTTCAATGACTCGAACTAGGAAGTGCGTCTCCTATGAATGAACTATCAATTTAGGAAGTGCGTCTCCTATGGGTGAACATAAACTTAGGAAGTGCGTATCCTAGGGGTGAAACTTCAATGACTCAAACTAGGAAGTGCGTCTCCTATGATTGAACTCTCAATTTAGGAAGTGCGTCTCCTACAGGTGTATCCTAAAAGACCCAGACTAAGAAGTGTGTCTCCTAGGGGTGAAACTTCAATGACTCGAACTACGAAGTGTGTCTCCTATGAATGAACTATCAATTTAGGAAGTGCATCTCCTACAGGTGCAAATCGACTTAGGAAGTGCGTCTCCTATGGGTAAAGTCTCAATGACTCAACGAGGAAGTGCGTCTCCTATGAATGAACTATCAATTTAGGAAGTGTGTTTCCTACAGGTGTATCCTGAAAGACCTAGACTAAGAAGTGCGTCTCCTAGGGGTGAAACTTCAATGACTCGAACTAGGAAGTGCGTCTCCTATGAATGAACTCTTAATTCCTGAAAGACCCAGACTAGGAAGTGCGTCTCCTAGGGGTAAACTCTTAATTTAGGAATTGCGTCTGCTAAACAGTATAACCTGAAAAACCTAGACTAGGAAGTGCGTCTCCTAGAGGTGAAACTTCAATGATTCAAACTAGGAAGTGTGTCTCCTAGGGGTGAATTTAAATGACCAAGGCTAGGAAGTGTGTCTCCTAGGAATAAACCTAAATGACCCAAAACTAGGAAGTGCGTCTCCTAGGGGTGAAACTCAATTTAGGAAGTGCGTCTCCTAAAACAAAAATATAACCTACCCAAACTAGGAAGTGCGTCTCCTAGGGGTGATGTGTGATCTTATCAATAGCCTTTGCGTAAGCAGAATTGGGGCACTACACCTGAAAATTTCAAGCTTCCCAGCTTTGGTATGAACATAGCTTCCGTCCCTGTTTCAGACAAAGAAAACTTGTGAGTTTAAACATGGTGGTTGGTTTGTGGCCTTGACTTTGCGGCGATTGCTCCTTCACTTGCCATGATAACTTTGAATTCACCTTGAAAAGACGTTGCTTGCTTATTGACTAACCAATTTCTTTGCCACCCTTATCACAGAAAATACCTCTTCTCCGTTCAAACCCAATACCCTTTATCCGTTGCATTGCTCATGAACTGACATTTACCAAACCTTTTTGTTTCACATGAATCCCAAAGCACGTCAATTGCCACCCACTCAGTGTGTATGCTGTTCTTTCTTGACTCGAACCCCTGGTCCTGTCCTTGAGGTCTACGGCCCCCTCATTTGCCATGATAACTTTGATTTCTTCTTGGAAGACTTTGCTTGTCACTGGTTAACCAACTTTTGTCAATCTTGCCACAGAAGATGCCTTTAATCCATTCACCTAACACCCTCCGTCTGTTGCATTGTTCATGAATTGATATGTACCAAGCCTTTGTATTTGCACGAATCCCAAAGCATGTTGATTGTTACCAACTCAGTACGCTTGTTGTTCTTTCTTGACTTATGACACTTTGATGTACTAGCTAGATCCCGTTTTGTGCAATTGGAAAGCTGGTGGCAAATTTTGAAATCATTTCTCACTTGTTATGACCGAATTGACTCGGGAAGAGGAAGTAAACAAGACAAAAGGAACAGAGTGGAGGACAATAGAAAGAGATGATTCCTAACAAGAAAACTACAAAGTAGAAACCTATCGGATGTGGATACTAACTCTAATGACCATGACATGCACCTGCGGCCTATTTCGTTAAGCAAACCTGATGTTCAGCTCTTTTTGTACCTTTTTGCTGTGAAATCGGGCTTCAATGCTCCGCTTATCCAATCTGATTCACAATCCTTATTCGACTTGTAGTGCCTGAAGGATTTTCACCATCAAGCCTCTCTCATTTTGTTCTTTTTCTCAACTCACCGTCGCCTTATGGTGCCCGTGAAGGTTTTCACCAATAAGACTCTCTCATTTTTTATTTCTCTCAGCTTTCATCGCCTTGCGGTATCCGTGAGGGCTTTCATCAATAAGACTCTCTCATTTTTCATTTCCCTTGTTTGGAACGGAGTGTTTCCCCTGATATGAATCACCTCTACTTGCTTGACTTGGCATTCTTCGAAGACTGATCGGAAGGTCTTTCTTTGGACCGTAATGTGGGCTTTTGGATAGGGTTAGAAAGAAAGGGTATCAAAGGCTCAAAACAATTCAACATGGGTTCAAAATTATAACTTTCGGAATCAAATTTCTTTCACAACTTCTGCCCCAGTTTCTTTGCTTGGGGACTTTTGGATTTTTATTTTGGTGTGACTGAACCTCAGAGAAAGGCTGCCTACGTATCCTTTCGGAATCAAGTCAAACGTAGTTCAGGACATAGAAATTACTTTGTTGTTGTGATTCTTCTTTTCTTTTCTTTTCTTTCTTCCTTTTTCTCTTTTTGTTGTTTTGTTGTTTTGTTGTTTTTTTCTTCTTTTTCTTTTTCTTTTTCTTTTTCTTTCTTTTTTTTCTTTTTTTTTCTTCTTTCTTCTTCCTTTTTCTTCTCTCTCTTTTCATTCTTTTTCTTTTCTCTTTTTCCCTTACTTATCTTTCACGCTTGTGTTTCTGATCTTTGCTACTGATTCTGAAAGAGGGGTATGAAAGAAACCAACAAGGCTCAAAGGGGTAACGAAGGATAAAGTGTTTAGATAGCAGAACAAAATGCCTTCGTCATTCCAATCTTCAAAGCATGCCAAATACAAACAACACAATTAAACAAACCAAAGAAATCATACGTAATATCTTTTGATTGCACCAGAATTGATAGCCATATCCACACATTCGCCTTCTTCATTTGTTAAACACAAAGCATCATTGGACAACACTCTCACTTTCATTACCACGAACGACCCCTGTCAATTTGGGCGAACTTGTCGTTAGCTTCAACCCGATGCAGCATGATGCATTAATATAGGGTTCCTTTATGTTCTATCTGCCCTAGTTTCACACAATTCGGGCTTGAAGTTATCTCAAAATGCCCTTACTTATTTCCCTCAAACGTCCCTATCATCTTCAAAAATTGTTTCATTGCTTCCTGACCAAACTGACTTTTAAAGATCTGACTGAGAATTATGCGTGCATGTCATGTCACTAGAACCAGCATGAAAAGAACTGTAAAAGGAGAAGAGAACTAAAAAAATGACCAGAAATAGCAGAAAACAGAGAATTGCATTAAACAGATGGTGAAAGGGTTTGAACAGCAAAACAAGCAAAATAACCTGAGGTACAACCCTAAAGCAAACCTAGATAACACTAAATGAGATACTACGACTAAAAGAACTAGACAAAATAAAAGGATAGAAGGGTTTGAGTCACAAGACAATGTCCGGATTACAACCCTGAAATAACCCGGACAACAGAAATGACAACAAACTAAGCCACCAAAGCTCCTCTCCGACTGACCAAGCAATGGAACGTCCTTCCAATTACCAAGCACGGTATCTTAGCCACTGAGTTCCGCATCAATATTGCCAAGACCATTACCAACTTCAATATCATCAACTTCAGTCAACAAGTTCCCAAGAGGATTTGCGTGCTCCTTGACATTGTCATTGATCACAATTACTACATCTTGAATCATTCTTTCTATTTCCCTTTTCAAAGATCGACAATCTTCAATGCTATGCCCTTGGACATTAGAGTGGTACATGCATCGTACAGTAGGATCAAAGCCCTTTGCATATGGGTCTGGAGTATAGCCGAGGAGCAGCTCAATCAGGCCAGAATGCTTTAACTTTTCAAACAAACTCGTGTAGTACTCCCCAATTGGCGTGAAACTATTTCTTTGCCTTTGTTCTCTTCCCTGCCCCTATTTTCTAGGGTTGTTGGGTGCTCGAGAATGCTGCGAAGGCAAGAGTGCATTATGCGGTGCTGGCGCTCGCCATAGAGAGTGACCTGGTGGTTGGACATATGACCGGACATTGTTCGGAGGATAATACTGAGGTGGATTATGTGGAGCTCGGGGATAGGTTTGGGGTTGGAGTTGAGGCTGGGTATGGTAAGGTGATGGGCCCTTGGACCAAGCTCTTGACTCAATTACTGCAACGTCCTCTTTCTTCTTCTTTCCCAATACTCCTCCAGTGCCGTTTTGAATAGCCTGGAAGGTCGCCTTAATTGCAGAATACCTCATGATTTTGTTACATTTGAGTCCTTCCTCTACCATGCTTCCCATTTTCACTACTTCATTAAAAGATTTACCTACTGCTGACACCAAGTGACCGAAATAAGTGGGCTCTAAGGCCTGCAGGAAGTAATCAACCATTTCGCTCTCTTTCATTGGAGGGTCGAACCTCGCAGCATGCTCCCTCCAATGGAACCCGTATTCTCTAAAACTCTCCCCGGGCTTCTTCTCGAGTTTTATCAATGACAGACTGTCTGGAATGATTTCATCATTGTACTGGAAGTGGCAAGCGAACGCTTGTGCCATGTCGTCCCAGGTGTACCACCTGCCATGGTCTCGTCGTGTATACCATTCTAATGCAGACCCACTCAAACTCTGGCTGAAGTACGCCATCAGTAACTCATCTTTTCCACCTGCCCCTCTCATTTTGCTGCAAAATCCTCTCAAATGTGCTACCGGATCACCATGCCCGTCATACAGATCGAACTTAGGCATCTTGAACCCTGCTGGTAGCTGGACATCCGGGAACAGACACAAATCTTTATAGGCCACACTGACTTAGCCACCCAATCCTTGGATGTTCCTGAAGGATTGATCCAGGCTTTTTACTTTTCGAAACATCTCTTCCTGTTCCGGGCTCTTAGGTGGCTTTTCGATTTCCGCCGGGAGCTCAAAGTGAGGAGTGTAGGAATAGCGTTCTGGAGCTTTGAAAGTGGGCTCCGGGGGGTAATATTGGTTATCGTGAGCTTGGAACAAAGTCTCGCTGGAGGATCTGAGGAGTGTAGTGGGAAGGGGTGCCATGAAGACAGGAGTGGCTGGGGGAGGAGGGTAAGGAACTGGTTTGGGTGGTGGAGCTGGTGGTGTCTGGGAAGTTGTGCTCTGCTAGTGTTGGTGAATGGGAAATCCCGGGGACGAATCGGTGGCAGGATGATCCTGTGACTGAGCCAATGGCGGGATGAAGGCAGGGTTGGCAGGGTAAGCTGGTGGTGGTTGCCCTTTTGCCCAGGCCTGGTACATTTCGGCCATCTGTTGCTTCAACTTATACATCTCTTCTTTCATTGTATTGACATCCAACTCTCCGCCCTCTCTCGAAGGATCGATGACACTCGCATCAAGTCCCTGGTTGGCCATGAGCACTTTGTTTTTGGAACGGGTGTTGTATGGGTGAGTTGCCAGAATGCCACACAAACTAACCACCTGCCTGTTACTTGATGACAACAACAAACTTGTTAGCGATCAGGGTTTAACAGATAGGCAACCACACATTTTGGGGAATGAATGCACCTAAACAGTTAACCATTTCTATTATGCATTTGATCGGTTGCTTGCGTCATCCCGACTTTTCCTTATTTCTATTTGCAACTTCTCTTTTCTCTCTTTTTTTTCTTCATTCTTGCCTTACTTTGACTTCACTTTTTTTTTATTCTCTCTTTCTCTCGATTTCTTACTTTTTCTCTTTTCTTTCTTGTTTTTCCACTCTTTTCCTTTTCTTTCTCTTTTGTTTCTCCTCTCTTTTCTCTTTCTCTTTTCTTCTTTTTTCATTAGGTTATGGTCGAACCCTATGGAGATTGCCTACGTATCATGACCCCGCATGAATCTGACCAAGCGTAGTTCTTGCAGATAAATGTAAATAATGAAACCTTTTGGGATTTTCAAATTTTCATAAAAATAAAATATTTTGATTACAACGACTCATCCTACCAAATTTTTACCATAAAAACCAACAGGCTCAAAAGGAAACTAACAGGAGGAAAATCAAGACTCATTTTGACTCAAAAGGTTGTCACTATTTTTTCAAAATTTTCATAAAAATATCCGGACTTTGCCAATACGGCCTTTCATCACCTCGAGGAAGAAGATTTTAAGGCTGTGTTCACTATCCGGCTAAAAATTTAAAAAGGACCAAAGGTGGTTGTTCTTGCAAAAACAGCCTTCCGGCGCCCTACAGGGACATTCGGCTATTTTTGACAAGAATGGCATCACCTTAGTTATATACCATAAAATTTTGTTCTTTTTGGGCTAGTTTTGCAAAAGGGAAGTTGGACCCGATGAGGGTTGCCTACGTATCTCACGCCCTGTGAGAATCAAACTGGCGTAGTTCGGGCAAATAGACAAAACCAACTATTTTTGAAATAAAACCTTTTCTTCTTTGTTTTTTGTTCATTTTTCTCAAAAATTCGGCAGAGTTTCAGTACCACTTGGACATTGGTTTTTTTCAAAACGGGTAATTACCCCTCTCAACCCTCACACCGCTATTTTCTCTCCCAAACTCTCCCCTTTTATTTAAAAGCCGGTCAGCATGCAAATCCAAAACAGATAAATACACAAGTAGGATGCATCAGGATGGTCCATTATTCTGGGTGCACCTGTCCTAGACGGACCCAACCCCTGTGTTGAGTCCCCTAAGTCAAAATGCACATGATGCCGATAAGCGTTCCTACTAGGGATCCGGCATGAGACTGAGTTATTCTAGGTTCAAAACCTGGGTATATGTTCTAGACTGTGTACCCAAGCGGACAACTTGAGTCGAGGAGGGGGCTACATACCGGGAACCAAAGGCCATCCGGCTTAGTAACTTGTCCGGCCTCTTTCTTACTTTAAGGTATGACACTAACAGAATAGGGAGTCTCGACCAGCAAGCACATCCCCGGAGGTGAGAAGAGAGGGGTTTCGTAACAGTTTTATATATACAATTCAGATAATATCAAAAGCGGTAAAAAGCAACATTTTTCACATTAGTCCCAAACATGTAATAAAATCAGATATATTCCAAGCCAGAATTCTGAACCCTGAACAAAAATTCTGGGTCCTTGTCCCAGCAGAGTCGCCAGAGCTGTCACACCTCCTTTTTACTACTACACCCCCGAAAAGGGCATAAAGGAGTTTTTCCAATTAAAGGACAATCGAAACGGGATTCGTTTATTAAGAGATTCAGAGTCGCCATTTGGGAGATTTATGGTGTCCCAAGTCACCGGTTTAAATCCCGAATCGAGGAAACATTAACTCTGTTTTATAGTCCACGAACACAGAAATTCGGGTAAGGAATTCAGTTAACCCGGGAGAAGGTGTTAGGCATTCCCGAGTTCCGTGGTTCTAGCACGGTCGCTCAACTATTGTAATTGGCCTATTATCTGATTTTAGTACATGTTTTAACCTATGTGCATTTTAACTTTATAACCGCTTTTATTCAATTATATCTTTTTATAGGAAGATTTAAACGTTATTTAAAACATGTCTTGAACCGCGTCACTTGAATGCACCCGCGGTCCTCGACATATTTTATCTAACATTGTTGGGATTTGGATTTGGGTCACATAAATGTGCACCCGAATTTAGGAAGGTAAATTATTAAAATAACGTGCCTAAAGCAACTACGTGTGTGCAACTTTGCGAGGGCCATGAAAATTTGCTAAATGGCACGCCTTGAATTTAAAAGGAAAAACACTCAACTAAATGAATTACGAATATTCATATTTAACTAATTAGGGATTAAGTATCACAACTACGTCACGAGAATCGTACCCATAGCTATGACAGAGAAACTTATGCATTCTTGCCCCACGTTTGACCCAATAATACGCCAAAATTTCTGGCTCTAATAGAAATGCCCTTCAAACATAAGAACTGCAAATCACCCTAAGTTCAAGTTTTGTTCGTTCAATTCCACTCTTTGTTTATATTCATTGAACAAGAGTTTTATTTTGCTCGTCGATTCACATGAATAAAACTGACTTAACTTCTTATAAGTTATAACCCACCAAAATTAAAGAAAAATCTTTACATTTTGACACAAAATACAGAACAAAATACAATATACAAACTACTCATAAACAGAAACCAAAGTTAAAGAAGCCAATATTTCATCACATAATACTCATCAGAAACAGGGGAAAAATCAGTTCAAACAACAGAAGATCAGATGCAAAGAATCAACCAAACATAAATTTAAAATTGACATTAAACTTATATCACGACTGAAGCATCCAATCATCACATAAGAAGAACGAAATGAAATGGAGGAAGAAGAAAACCTTGAACCAAATAATGGGCGTTCCAGTAGGTAATCCAATAGCAAATAAGAAAAACAGTTCAGGACCTCGATGAGGCGGAATCTCATCGGACGACACTCGAACCTCGACGGAATAAGATGTAGACCATGCTGTCCGAAACCTCAAGCATCTCAACTTCGATTTTCAATTGATCGAAGGCATGGAAACTGAAATGCGACTAAAACAAAAGCTTATGTTGGTGTGTGTGTGTGTGTGAACAGTGAGGAGCGGCGACTGGAGTAGATTGGAGGAGTTCTCGCCGGCGGCTTTCGATGAAGGGTGGTGTGTGTGGAGAAGGAGATCGAGCAGCTCCTCTGTATTATTATCGACGCTGCTTCATCTATTAGCCTAATGGATCTCTAGGTTAGCTCTTCATTTAAGAAGAATAATGGGGAATCGTTTGGGGAGGGATCGTTTTTAACGTTCAGCTGCTGCAAGGTCGAAGAAGACGATTCAGGGGGGGTGGGGTCTTCTTGCGGCGCTGCTGCACTGTGTCTCCTCCTTTTTGCTAATTTTCAGCATTACTTTATAGGTAGAGTCTAGGTTTAGGTGTATTTTTGTGTGTTTTGCCAATTAGTCCCTAGGTCTTTTTGTGTTAAGTCGTTAGGGTCTTTTTTATTTATTTTTGTTCCAAAGAAGATCTAGAAGGGTCCCTAGGCTTAATGGACTAATTCGAATTGGGCCAAGAACTGGACTCTAAAACTCTTAAAATTGTGATCCAACACCTTAATTGACTCCTTTTAAAATAAGATAAAAATACTACACAATGCAAAACTAATCCTAATTAATTAAACTAAACATGAAACTATTTTTGTGTTTTTCGAAATTATATAAAGATAAAAATAAGGTACTATTTTTGTACTTTTTTTAAAATTTATGGAAAATACATAAACTAAAATATTTTTTTTGTAATTTTCATTTTTCTTGTAATAAAAAGAGTCATAACGAGTTGAAATAGCCATACTAGGCCTAAATTAAATATTTACGGGCTAAAATATAAAAAATCTCAGGGAGGGTCAAAAATCACATGTCTACAAATACATTTCAAGTTTTGGCATCAGGCGCCCACCTGGATAAAAAGGGAATACGTTTCAAGTTTTTGCATCAGGCGCCCACCTGGATAACAAGGGAATACATTTCAAGTTTTGGCATCAGGCGCCCACCTGGAAAACAAGGGAATACATTTCAAGTCTTGGCATCAGGCGCCCACCTGGATAACAAGGGAATACGTTTAGAGTCTTTGCATCAGCCGCCCACCTAGATAGGAAGGGAATACATTTCAAGTTTTTGCATCAGGCGCCCACCTGGATAAAAGGGGAATACATTTCAAGTTTTTGCATCAGGCGCCCACTTGGAAACAAGGGAATACATTTCAAGTTTTTGCATCAGGCGCCCACCTGGAAAACAAGGGAATACATTTCAAGTTTTGGCATCAGAATCCCACCTGAAAAATAAGGGAATACATTTCAAGTTTTGGCATCAGAATCCCACCTGGAAAACAAGGGAATACATTTAGAGTTTGAGCATCACCCACCTGGAAAACAAGGGAATGCAGTTCAAGTTTTTGCATGAGGCGCCCACATGGATAACAAGGAAATGCATTTCCAGTTTTTGCATCAGGCGCCCACCTGGAAAACAAGGGAATACGTTTCAAGTTTATTCATCAGGCCCCCACCTGGATAACAAGGGAATACGTTTCAAGTTTTGGCATCAGACGCCCACCTAGAAAACAATGGAATACATTTCAAGTTTTGGCATCAGGCGCCCACCTGGAAAACAAGGGAATACATTTCAAGTTTTTGCATGAGGCGCCCACCTGGATAACAAGGGAATACATTTCAAGTTTTTGCATCAGGCGCCAACCTGGAAAACGAGGGAATTACATTTCATGTTTTTGCATCAGGCGCCAACTTGGATAACAAGGGAATACATTTCAAGTTTTGGCATCAGGCGCCCACCTGGAAAACAAGGGAATACATTTCAAGCTTTTGCATCAGGCGCCCACCTGGAAAACAAGGGAATTCATTTAAAGTTTTTGCATCAGGCGCCCACCTGGATAACAAGGGAATACATTTCAAGTTTTGGCATCAGGCGCCCACCTGGAAAACAAAGGACTACATTTCAAGTCTTGGCATCAGGCGCCCACCTGGATAACAAGGGAATACATTTAGAGTCTTTGCATCAGCCACCCACCTGGATAGGAAGGGAATACATTTCAAGTTTTTGCATCAAGCGCCCACCTGGAAACAAGGGAATACATTTCAAGTTTTGGCATCAGAATCCCACCTGAAAAATAAGGGAATACATTTCAAGTTTTGGCATCANTTAGATTTGATTCCATCCTCTACCATGCTTCCCATTTTCACTACTTCATTAAAAGATTTCCCTACTGCTGACACCAAGTGACCGAAATAAGTGGGCTCTAAGGCCTGCAGGAAGTAATCAACCATTTCGCTCTCTTTCATTGGAGGGTCGACCCTCGCAGCCTGCTCCCTCCAACGGAACCCGTATTCTCTGAAACTCTCCCCGGGCTTCTTCTCGAGTTTTATCAATGACAGACGGTCTGGAATGATTTCAAGATTGTACTGGAAGTGGCAAGCGAATGCTTGGGCCAGTCGTCCCAGGTTTACCACCTGCCATGGTCTCGTCGTGTATATCATTCTAATGCAGACCCACTCAAACTCTGGCTGAAGTACGCCATCAGTAACTCATCTTTTCCACCTGCCCCTCTCATTTTGCTGCAAAATCCTCTCAAATGTGCTACCGCATCACCATGCCCGTCATACAGATCGAACTTAGGCATCTTGAACCCTGCTGGTAGCTGGACATCCGGGAACAGACACAAATCTTTATAGGCCACACTGACTTGGCCACCCAATCCTTTCATGTTCCCGAAGGATTGCTCCAGGCTTTTTACTTTTTGAAACATCTCTTCCTGCTCCGGGCTCTTAGGTGGCTTTTTGATTTCCGCCGGGAGCTCAAAGTGAGGAGTGTAGGAATAGGGTTCTGGAGCTTTGAAAGTGGGCTCCGGGGGGTAATATTGGTTATCGTGAGCTTGGAACAAAGGCTCGCTGGAGGATCTGTGGAGTGTAGCGGGAAGGGGTGCCACGAAGACAGGAGTGGCTGGTGGAGGAGGGTACGGAACTAGTTTGGGTGGTGGAGCTGGTGGTGTTTGGGAAGTTGTGCTCTGGTAGTGTTGGTAAATGGGAAAGCCCGGGGACGAATCGGTGGCAGGATGATCCTGTGACTGAGCCAATGGCAGGATGAAGGCAGGGTTGGCAGGGTAAGCTGGTGGTGGTTGCCCTTTTGCCCAGGCCTGGTACATTTTGGCCATCTGTTGCTTCAACTTATACATCTCTCCTTTCATCGTATTGACATCCAACTCTTCCCCCTCTCTTGAAGGATCGATGACACTCGCATCAAGTCCCTGGTTGGCCATGAGCACTTTGTTTTTGGAACGGGTGTTGTATGGGTGAGTTGCCAAAATGCCACACAAACTAACCACCTGCCTGTTACTTGATGACAACAACAAACTTGTTAGCGATCAGGGTTTAACAGATAGGCAACCACACATTTTGGGGAATGAATGCACCTAAACAGTTAACCATTTCTATTATGCATTTGATCGGTTGCTTGTGTCATCCCGGCTTTTCCATATTTCTATTTGCAACTTCCCTTTTCTCTTTTTTTTCTTCATTCTTGCCATTCTTTGACTTCTCTTTGTTTTTATTCTCTCTTTCTCTCGATTTCTTACTTTCTTTCTTTTCCTTCTTGTTTTTCCACTCTTTTCCTTTTCTTTCTCTTTTGTTTCTCCTCTCTTTTCTTTTTTTCTTTTCTTCTTTTTTCATTAGGTTATGGCCGAATCCTATGGAGATTGCCTATGTATCATGACCCCGCATGAATCAGACCAAGCGTAGTTCTTGCAGATAAAAATAAATAATGAAATATTTTGGGATTTTCAGATTTTCAAAAAAATAAAATGTTTTGATTACAATGACTCATCCTACCGAATTTTTACCATAAAAACCAACAGGCTCAAAAGGAAACTAACAGGAGGAAAATCAAGACTCATTTTGACTCAAAAGGTTGTCACTATTTTTTCAAAATTTTCATAAAAGTATCCGGACTTTTCCAATACGGCCTTTCAGCACCTCGAGGAAGAAGATTATAAGGCTGTGTTCGCTAACCGGCCAAAAATTTAAAAAGGACCAAAGGTGGCTGTTCTTGCAAAAACAGCCTCCGGCGCCCTTTAGGGACATTTGGCTATTTTTGAAAAGAATGGCATCACCTTACTTATTTACCATAAAATTTTGTTATTTTTGGGCTAGTTTTGCAAAAGGGAAGTTGGACCCGATGAGGGTTGCCTACGTATCTCACGCCCTGTGAGAATCAAACTGGCGTAGTTCGGGCAAATAAAACAAACTATTTCTGAAAACAAGACTCCCTTTTTTTTCATTTCATTGGCGAATATATAAACTATTTTTTTAACACAAGACTCTTTTTTTCCTTTTTTCATTGGCAAATAAAACAAACTATTTTTTAAAACAAACACATTTTTTCATTCTATTGTTTCTTCATTTTCCCCAAAAAAAATTCGGCAGAGTTTCGACACTATTTGGACATTGGTTTTTCCAAAACAGGTAATTATCTCTCTTTAACCCTCATACCGCTGTTTCTCTCCCCCATTTTTTCCTTTTTCCCCAAATATTCGAAAGCCGGTCAGCATGCAAGTCCGAAGCAAATAAATGCACAAGTAGCACCTAAGATGCATCAGGATGGTCTTTTCATTTCAGGTCACCTGTCCTAGACGGACCCAACCCCTGTGTTGAGTCCCCTAAGTCAAATGCATATGATGCAAACAAACATTCCTACTAGGGATCCGGCATGAGGCTTTGTTATACTAGGTTCGAAACCTGAGTATTTGTTCTAGACTGTGTACCCGAGCGGACAACTCGAGTCGAGGAGGGGGCTACGTACCGGGGACCCGAAAGATCATCTGGCTTAGTAACTTGTCCGAGCCTCTTTCTTATTTCAAAGTATGACACTAACAGAATAGGGAGTCTCGACCAGCGAGCACATCCCCGAAGATAAGAAGAGAAGGGTTTCGTAACAGTTTATATGTACAGTTCAAATAATATCAAAGCGGTAAAAGCATCATTTTGCACATTAAGCCCAACATGTAAAAATATCAGATAATAAACAAAGCCAAATACAACAATTATTCTAAGCTCGAATTCTTGAACCCTGAACCAAAAGTTTTGGGTTCATGTCTCCAGCAGAGTCGCCAGAGCTGTCACACCTCCTTTTTTCATACTACACCCCCGTGAAGGGTATAATAAAGGGAGCTTTTCCAATTAAAGGACAATCGAAACGGGATTATTTATTTAAAGAATTCAGAGTCGCCACTTGGGAGATTTATGGTGTCCCAAGTCACCAGTTCAAATCCCGAATCGAGGAAAGATTGACTCTGTTTAACAGTCCGCGAACCAGAAATCCGAGTAAGGAATTCTGTTAACCCGGGAAAAGGTGTTAGGCATTCCCGAGTTCCGTGGTTCTAGCACGGTCGCTCAACAGTTATATTTGGCATAATTATCTGATTTTAGAACATTTTGAACCTATGTGCAAATTTTAACTTTTAACCGCTTTTATTCAATTTTTAAAGAAGATTAAACGTCGTTTAAAACATGTCTTTAGATCGCGTCACATGAAATGCACCCGCAATCCGAAACACATTTTATTCAACGTTTTAGGATTTGGATTTGGGTCACATGAAATGCACACCCGAGTTTATGAAGGTAATATTATTAAAAGATGCGCCTAAAGCAACTAAGGCGTTGTTAACTTTGCGGGAGGCCATGAAAATTTGCTAAATGGCACGTCCCGAGTTCTAAGTATTTTTAAAGAAATGATTAATGAGGGCCACGCAATTTATCATTTTATTTGGCGCGGCACACCTCAATTTATTTTTTAATGGACATCCTAAAGAGGAACTAATATTATCTATTAAGGGTTGCCTCTAAAACAAAAACTTAATTTTTCAACATTATGAATTAACTAACATCATGGTATTCAAGGAAATTCGGGCCCCATGCTCAAGTCCAAACTCGAACAAGGGTGATCTCCATTACTGAAGAAACCCTTAGCTCGAGTCCGCTACTTAACCTGAAAGGCCCAAAGCCTACCATTTAATTGTTAACAGACCAATTAATATTCTAATCTTAGGCCCAAAAGGGAGCCCAACTTTGCTGTAAACAGGGGCTCACTTCAGAGACATGGCATATTAGCAAAACAAGGACGAATCCCTGCAACAGCTGAAAAGCAATCAGACTCTACTGCCAAATAAAAATTAAACCAAAACATTGCATTTTTTAAGGATCGAAAGGGGAAGGAGACCATTTTGAATAGAGTCTGCCTACGTCAAGTGCAAAAGGGCAGGTGGGGTCGAGCCCGAAGAACAACAGAAAAACACTCGATTATTTTTGTATCCCCAAGCCTGATTTGAGTTATAATTGAATCTATAATTGCTAATCCCTGATATACTGAAGTTGAATTAAATAAAGCCACTTAAATCAGCCACAGTCACACAAAAGTCATACAGAAATTAAGACAAAAAAACTAATTAGATGGACATTCTCCATACTTCTTCAACAGCGGATGCGTATATAAAAATGTACTGCCTGGCCAAAATCAGTTTCATTTGTCACAAGGTAATTACAAAAGCCTGTTCTTACAACCTTCAAATATGCTATTTAAAACTAAAACTAAATATGTAAACCCAAACTCGAAACCAGATTCAAAATATGCAGGTAACAGTTCATTTTAAACACCTATCACTGCAAATTCATTACATGATATGAAACAGTATAAGAACAGAGAATCATTGAGTCGAAATGGCTTGTATTCCATCAAATGCCACTTGAATTATATAGCCAACAGTTAGTCAGTGTTCATAGGCTAAGGATATACCTGGCAAGCAAAACAATAGAGAGATGAGAGGTTCAGCAGTGAGAAGCAGTAGCAATCGGCAGCAAAACAACCAATAGAACAGTAATCCAAGATCAATCAACCCAGATTCAAGTTGAAATCAACCCGCAAATACCAAACTCAACTCAAGACCAAAAGAAATCCCCAATTTTGAACCCACAGTGATATCATATAAGGCTCAGAACAAAAATCCAATCAAAAGTGAACCATAAAACTCGAATACCAGCAGATTCAGCTCATTTTCTAGCTTTGTTTTCTTTTGTGTTTTTGCTTTCTAAATGTGGTGTGCTTTCAGCTCTTTTAATTCTCCAAATCTGATTTCTCCAAACTTCAGAATGTAAAAACAAACCTTTTAAAAGAGTGAAATTGAGCAGCCTTTTGTTTCTGAATTTTTAGCTCTTAAAACCTTGCCTTGAAAGGCAAGAATGCTGCCCTTTATAGGCTTGGCCCTAGGGCAGCATTCAGATTTCACTTTTTATCCATTGCCCCCCTATTGAATTTTCGTTATAGCATAAATGCCCCTAGATTTCTGACTTTATACCCAAGTTATGTTACCAAGAAGCACAAATTGCAGTTCCAGCCCCCACCTAGAAGCTTCTAAGGGCTCCCTATTCTGCTATGGTAAGATTCCTTCAAATTAGATTACCTATATTACCCCAAATGTCCCTGAAATTACTGCAAAAACTAAGGGGTTACAGGTCAAGTGACCCAACAGTTAATCCGGGCCTGGGCTCACGAACTGGTCCGAAATTCTGGTGAAATGAACTTGTGGCCCAAACAACACACAACCCCCCTAAGCCCAGGCTCAAATGAAACAATCCAAACAAAGAAACAAGTTAACTAAGCTAAATCCAACGGCCCCAAACAAACCAGGCCCTAAACTTGTAGAACAAAGTTCTGACAACGAAAGGTTTAAGGGAACAATACGGGCAGAAATCAACTCTGCCTAAACTAGCCAAATTAAATCATAAAAAAAAAGAGGAAAGGACGAACTGAGAAAAGCACTTACTGAACTCACGCCCGACTTCATCTGACCTCCCGATTTGAATCACAAAGGGACATTAATCGACTGTTCTTCGTCAAGAACGGGCGAATAACATCGCCTTGTGATAGAACCGACTCGAAATGCTCCTAGACACTGGAAAGACGCCCTTGCATGAACGAGTTCTGATAATGACCTTTTTGGGGATGAAGATTGGATCTAATATTGGAGACGTTTCCACTGGATTTGACGAAAGCTGGTTTGAGATTTGGGGAGAGGGGGTCACGATGAGTCCATGGTGTGATTTTGGTCAAGGTTGAAGACTCGCCGCCGCCGTAGGGCGATTTCCGGCGGCGTATTTTGGTGGCCGGAGATGGAGAGATGAGATACGAGGATGGATTCAGTTTGAGTCTCTTCTAATTCAGACACTCTTAACTAAAATCGGAGACTGAACCCTGGCCGCTGGATGATGGAAAATAAAGGGATGGGATTGATTTGAAACTAATGAACTCAAAACGACGTAGTATCTCCCCCATACTACGTCGTTTCGAGAGTCCCCACAGTTGGCCATTGGACCGGGTCATAGGCTGGAATTGACTGGTGTTGGGGTGCATTTTTAATTGGGCTGGGGGAATAAATGTATTGGCCCAAAACACCTTTCTTTTTCAACCCTTTTCTCTTTTCTTTCTTTTCTTTTTTTCATTTCAAAATTAAATTACAATCTAAATTAAATCCTAAAACCTGATTATCCTAAAAAAAGAATTAAACCTAAATGATAATTACCACGATTAATTAAAACACACTCAAAAGAAAACTACTCAAGAACAAAAGTAAAAATTAAAAGTGCAAATTAAACTATTTTTTGTGATTTTCCCTTTCATAAAATAACTAATTTTCTAATTAATTCTTAGCAATGCAAAGTCAAACCCTAAATGAAAAATGCAACATATATTTTTTCATTTTATCACTAACTAAAATGCATAAACAAATGCAGACAATTAACAGAAAATGCCACGAAAATCCACAAAACTGCAAATAATGAAAAGAAATTATTTTGTTTGAAATTATGGGAGTAACTCATATAGGGAAAAAATCACGTGCTCACAAACGCAGTGTGTCACGGGCAACTTTGTCAGAACAGAATGTCCAGAGCCTTCAATAAAAGGGTCAAACCAAGACAGTTCGCACCAGGACAGCTGGTATTGAAGAAGATCTTCCCACATTAAGATGAAGCCAAAGGGAAATTCTCTCCCAACTGGCAAGGCCCGTGCATGGTCCATAGGGTGCTAACAGGTGGAGCACTCATACTTCTAGAAATGGATGGAGAAATCTGGCCAAAACCGATCAATTCGGACGCAGTCAAAAGATACTATGCTTAGATTATTTTACATTTCTTCATCTGATGTAATTGAACTACGCTTGACCTGATTCCCGTTTAAGAGGGGATATGTAGGCAGCCTTATGGGTTCGGTCATATCATAATAAAATTTCCATTTCTCCCAAGATTAGAAACTGGGGCAGAATTTTGAGGAGGACCCTCAAAATTCCGGTGCTAGTCCAGCCAACGCCAACACATATCAGACAATCAGAAATCAGTAAAGAAACTGGGGCAGAATTTTGAGAAGGATTCTCAAAATTCCAAAGAAGGTTCGGCAAGGCCTATTATCCGCAAACGATCAAAAGATCATCTACCAAACTGGGGCAGAATTTTGAGGAGGACCCTCAAAATTCCAATATAAGAGAGTTGCAATGCCTTTGAGATGTGTTACAGTCACTAGTTCATCTAAAATTACTTAATGTATCAATATATTTCTAAAATAACTCTATTTTCACGTATTTTTTCGAAAACTCTATTTCTATAATAGTCAGGTATTACCCAGGGGAACTCGAAAAGGCTTTCAGAACGAAGCAAAGCAAGGCTGGGAGACGAATCGCGAACCAACCTCCTCCACAAAACGTATAATTTTTCTTTGAACGCAGGCACATCTGACGTAACGGTAACATCCATGTAGCAAGATCGCTATCAATCACCGATTACATCTCTAGATAAGACATATGATACCCTTATTTGCTTCTTGCTCTTTACATGGGACTAATCCATGTCCCACACATTTGCATGAGTCTAATCCTTGACTCTATATTTGCATGAGGCTAATCCTTGCCTCCCCATTTGCATGAGTCTAATCCTCGACTCTACATTTGCATAAGGCTAATCCTTGCTTCCCCATTTGCATGAGTCTAGTCCTTGACTCTGCAGTTGCATGATGCTAATCCTTGCGCCCTTATTTGCATGAGTCTAGTCCTTGACTCTACATTTGCATGAGGCTAATCCTTGCCTCCCCATTTGCATAAGTTTAATCCTCGACTCCATTCTGCATGAGGCTAATCCCTGCCTCTCCATTTGCATGAGTCTAATCCTTGACTCCCTATTTGCATGAGTCTACTCCTTGACTCCATGAGGCTAATCCTTGCCTCCCCATTTTCATGAGTCTAATCCTTGACTCCATCCTGCATGAGGCTAATCCCTGCCTCCCCATCTGCATTAGGCTAATCCCTGCATCCATACTTGCGTGAGTCTAATCCCCGACTCCCTATTTGCATGAGTCTAATCCTTGACTCCATGAGGCTAATCCCTGCTCCTATTTGCATGAGGCTAATCCCTGCCTCCATACTTGCATGAGGATAATCCTTGCCTCGCTGTCTGCATGGAACCAAACATTGTCCCTCCTTGCATATACATGCATATATAAGCATGCACAAGGTTTTTATAATTTTCCTATATTTTTAAGGTTTTTAAATTTGATTTATTTCCTTCCCTTTTGCTTATAAAATTCCCAATAATTACCCCTCAAATTATTGTTGTGGTGATTTAGTCATTTAAATTCTATATTTATGCCAAAATATGGTTAAAATATTTTTTGTGCATTTTTATAATTGCATTTTGTATTTTTAAAGCTAAATTGCATATAATTGTAATATTAGCCATGTTAATGTATAATTACATTTACATGCATAAAATTGACCTTCTACGTTTTTAAAATGTTAAATATAAATTTTAAATCATTTTAGTATACAAAATTATTTTCCAGAAATTAGCTGTTATTTATTATAAATTATATAGGGAAAAATTGGCTATTTAAAATATAGCCAGATTTGCATTTCAATTCTAGCCCAATTTAAACCCAACCACAGCCCAATTTCATATTAAACTACCCGACACAAACCCTAAACCCGCCTACCCGACCCAGCAACAATTAAATCCTGGCCGTTGATCATCAACGGCCCGTATTAATCCCTTCCTTTTTTATTCCAAACGACCCCCTAACCCAATCTCATTTTCTGAATCCGCTGCCCCTGTATTCTCTCATCTCCTCTCCTCTCTCAACCTAACCCTAGCTCCTTCAACCGCCTACCTCTTTCTCAGGTCTTCTCCGGTGATCTCCATTCAACTCTTAAGCTTCCAATGGCTCCTCTATTGCCATGCTTGCCTTCTCTAAGGTCTTCAAGGGCCCTGGGCCACGCCGACTTGCATCTAGGGTTTGCTACTTGCCTGTTCTTGGCTACTCCGGTGTGATTTCAAGCAAAATCATGTTGTATTTGGCACGATCCTTGGGATTCTATACAGGTTCTTGCATCTCTATATGGATTTCTTCTTAAACCCTAATTTCTTCCTGTATCTCCTAGATCTGTGGGCGACTTGAGTTGGTTTCTTAGTATTTTACACTATTCTTGAAACTCTTTTACAAGAATCATCGATTTCAAAGTGTTTTCACCTTCTTCTAGAATTAGGGTTTTTGGAACTTCTTCTAAAACTGTGTTTAAACTGATTCTTTATGTTTAAATTTCTATCTTCCATATTTCGACTGATTCTATGATTCTACTACCTTTTCAACTCACCTATGTTGAAAGTCCTAAGTTTATAAAATTTCTTTGTTTGATTCTGTGTGTTAGCATGACTACTCGATACTTGTTTAAGTTTCTTCGATTATCTTGCCTCGAACATGTTCTACTGAGTTTTCTTATGCCTAACTTATATCGCCTGTTTATGTTTGTGTTCATCTTGACTGGTCAATACTTGCCTCTTTGCATGATGTGCTTGGTTACTCCCATTCCACTCCTTTTATATGCTAAAACTCTCTCTTTGATTGGCTCCGAACTCCTTGTTTCTTGGCCTGATTTGAAAACTTCCCTGTAAACTCTCGATTCTCCTGTTAACTTGTTTACTTGTTACTCCCCTTAAATCAATGATTTCGAATCCCTGATTCCCTGATTTACTATGTGCTGATTGTCGATTATTTCCATACTCTACAACTTTATTTTGTTTTATTACTGTATTTGGTGAACCGAGTACTTTACTGATTCTTCATTAGTTGTTTCCTTAATTAAACCCCTATGTGATTACCCCTAGTTGTCTATTTTATACCTTATACTCTATTTGATTTCTTTCCTTAATCATTTTTGCCTATTACCGTTGGTTTATTACCCCCTTAATTAAAGGGGTACTTGTATTGATTTGATTCTGATTAGTATTTGGTTCCATAATTACTATGCTACTATGATTCTTGCCTTATTTTACCTAATTTCGAACTACTATATATACATGCTCTTTCATTAACACAACAGACGAACACTTTGGTTCAAAAACCCTCTCTCACACTCAAAAGCTTTCTGTTCTCTTTCTTGGGTTACTTGCTATTATTCTGAGTTAGCCCGCTGCAAGCCAAGGCTGACTATTGTGCTCTCCTGCCCCCTTCACTTTTGTGTTTACTGTCTTCTTTACTGGTATGTCCTGATTTCAATTTAAGTCTCCAAAAACAACATGTTTATTTTCCTCCTTCAGTTCATCATGTTCCTAATTTGTTTCTACCTAAGTTTTTGTTGTTCAACATGTAATTAATCTCTTTGTGTTAGTTATATACTATCCCCTTAGGACCAGCGTGTTTATCTTCTGTAGTCAATGTGACTCGATCCCCTTTTATGGCTAACTGGTTTTAGTATGAATCCCTCTTTGGCAAAACAATTTGTACCTTAAAGTTATTTGGTTATGTGTTAATTCTAATAGTTCATGCTGTACCCAATCCTATGAACCCCCTTAAGAGCTTCTGATCCTGTATCCATGTGGACCTCTGCCTGTTATGTGTTTACCAACATGTGCTCTATGTGTCCCCAATCCCTATCACCCATGAGTGTAGGTTTGTTCCTTCTGTTTTGTGTTCTTTAAGTATTGCTGAGTTGGTTTGACTCCATGTTTGATCTGCAGTTGTCTAATTATGTAACTCTCTCTTTTAAAAGTTATTTTACTGCATGGCTCTCTCTTTTACTCCACAAAACTATTTCACACAAGTCTCTTTTAACACTGTTTTCTTACTAAAACCCTTTCAAAACTATGTCAAGCACTCTCACTCTATTCTTAAGTCCCTACGTTCTGCCCCCTCCAGTGTGTGTACTGCCTTGGGATCCTTTTGAGAACTCTCTGAACTCTGGCACACTGAGGCTGGCCCTTCCACACTGCACTTACTCAATTTGGTTACCAAGTCTAGGTGTGAGCACTGCCCGGGATCCTTGATATCCTTAGGGAACTCTGACGTACCTAGACAATGATATTGTCTTTAAAATTGGCATTTGAGGCTATTGGAGGTTTGGGGAAATCACTTGGGCCTGCTTCAGGCTCCCTATAGTGTACCTTCTTCTTTTTCTTATCTACTTATATAATTTGTTCATCTGGTTTGTAATAATTATTTGTAAACGAACATTGGGGTTGGCTAGTGAAAAGGGGAGGGTAGTTACCTATGTTATCAATATCAATGGGTAGAAACCATGCCTTAGGTTTACGTTTCCTATATGCGCGTTAGCAATCCATGTTTAGGACCAATACATTCCAAGCATGCCATGCATTAGATATCATGTTCCTAGGTTTATTGTTTCAGCATCTCATTCTGATACTTTTGCTATCATTTAGAAACCCTGTTTCTAGGTTAAATGGCATTAAAACAAAACTGTTACTCCTATACATTTGACCGTATGCTCTACAATACTGTAACCTTTCATACATTTAGAAATCATGCTTCGGGAATTTTGCATATAAGTCATTTTGCATGTTATATGTGCATGTTAGAAACCCTGTTTAGGATCTCATTCATACTCGCTCAGTCACACCTAGTTAAACTACTGAAGCATGAAAGAAGGACATAAAAACAGTCACACATTTATCCTGTTTAAGCGAAACTGGTCATAATCCCTGTGTCTCTACAACACGTAGAACATCATGCTTTAGATAAAACAACTTCTAAACTGTTTTAACAATTCTGGCAACTGTTGCGCGTTATCCTACGCCTAGGCAAGCCTTAGGTAATCAACCTCCATAAAACTGAATCTGCCTCTTTATGTTTACTACTTAATGATCAACAGGCTTAAAAATCAGTAGGCAAACTGATTAGGGCCCCCTGCTTCTGAGCTATAAAATAAAGCTGCATATCTCATGTGTTCTGATACTCACCTAGACATCATGTCTTAGGATCCTGTTTAACAATACTGCCCTTATTTGTGTTTGAGTCGTGCTGTTTACATGCCTTATTTGTGGAGGTAAAACTGAGCCCTTTATTTGCTTTTTCCTGCTTTTATTTACTGAAGTCCTGTGTGTTCTTGCTTGTCGCCTTAATATTTTCTCCTTTAAAAACCTTAGGGGTCTGTCTAGAACTACCTATAGGTAGAGGTCCTAAATGTCCTCCAGGGCCATTAAGAAGGGACGGGTAACAGCACGCAATAGAGATCGCTACCCAACACTCGCGCTAATAACCATTAAAGGGGTGGGAAGGGTAGATATGGATATGATGACCGGTGCGCTAATGCCACGCGTAGCCCCTTTCTAAGGAGTGATTACCGGGCATTCATTGATGTGATCCTATAGGCTAACCAACGTAGGACCCCTCTCTCCCAAATCATCTTTACTTGAAAACTTTACTTTCCTTTTTATTCACACAACTTGTTTAAATTCTTGTCTTATTATTTGAGTTATACAATGCCCAACATGCTCTACTTGCAATTATTTGCTTCAACTGTTTATTTTGTTAATGGACTAATTCGTAAGTATAAGTTCGGCCGGGACTCACAGTTGTGGACCAAGAGGGGTGCCTAACACCTTCCCCTCGAGGTTATTTCGAGCCTTACCTTAATCTCTGGTAATGCAAACCAATCTAAGAGTTAATCGCTCTAGGTGCCCTAACGGACCACAATCCGTTAGGTGGCGACTCTTCAAATACCCAATTCCCAAAAGGAAATAAGTTATTACCCCCATGAATGTCGAAACCCGGACGTTCTCCGCGAGGAAGAAAAAAAGGGGGCGCGATAATGCCATCTGAGCTTACAAAGGGACCCATGAAATCGATCCCCCATACATTAAAGATCTATACCTCCATCACCAAATTCATAGGCATCTGATGCCTTCTAGAAATTGAGCCTTGTCTTTGACAATGATCACATGCCTTGACCATTAGATTTGCTTCTTGGTAGATTGATGGCCAATAGTATCCACATTCAAGCACTTTCGCCGTCGTACAGTTTCCGCCATGGTGACCCCCAACTGGAGATTCATGACATGCTTTGAGAATTACCGTCACCTCAGTTTCCAGAACACAACGCTGAATAATGTTGTCAGCGCATATCCGGAATAAAAAGGGTTCATTCCAATAGTATTGCCTACAAACCCGCAAGAACTTTTTACTTTGATAAGCTTCTAGTTCGTCGGGGATAAGGACACTAACCAAGAAGTTAGATGTATTGGCATACCAAGGAGTTTAAGTGCTAGATATTGCCAAAAGGTGTTTATCTAGGAAGGCATCATTAATTTTACGATCTTGCTTTGGTCTCCCTCCTCTTCAAGCCTAGATAAGTGATCCGCAACTTAATTTTCTGCTCCTTTTCGATCTTTGACTTCAAAGTCAAACTCTTCTAGCAAAAGGACCCACCTAATCATTCTCGATTTAATATCCTTCTTCCCCATAAGGTAGTGGAGAGCAGCATGCTCGGTGTAGACTATCACCTTGGATCTCAACAAATAGGCCCGAAATTTTTCAAAAGCATAGAAAATGCCAACCATTTCTTGCTCAATTACGGTGTAATTGATTTGTGAACCATTGAGTGTCTTGCTTGCATAGTAGACGGGATGAAGAATCTTGTTGTGTTGTTGGCCAAGCACTGCCCTACTAGCCACACTACTGGCGTCACACATAAGTTCAAATGGAAGAGACCAATCAGGTGTGATAATAATAAGTGTCATGGTGAGCCTTGCTTTCAATTCCTTAAAATCCTTAAGGCACTTCTCATCAGACACAAATTTAGCATCATTTTCAAGGAGCTTGCACATGGGGCTTGCAATCTTTGAGAAGCCTTTGATAAATCGCCAATAAATTGGCATGCCCCAAAAAGCTCCGAACACCTTTGACCGAAGTGGGAGGGAAAAGCTTGGAAATTACTTAAATTTTTGCTCAATCAACCTCAATTCCTTGCTTGGAGATTTTGTGGACAAGAACAATACCCTCGTCCACCAAGAAGTGATATTTTTCCCAATTGAGAACAAGGTTTGTCTCCTCGCATGTTTTGAGTACTTGCCTTAGATTATCAAGTCAATGCTTGAAGGAGTCACCAACTACAGAGAAGTCATCCATGAATACTTTCAAGAAATCCTCCACCATATCTGAGAAAATCAATATCATGAACCGTTGAAAGGTAGTTGGGGCATTGCATAGCCCAAATGGCATCCGGCTAAAAGCAAAGGTCCCATACAGACATGTGAATGTTGTCTTCTCTTGGTCTTTCAAGGTTGTGTTAATTTGATTGTAGTCGAAATAACCATCCAAGAAGCAATAAAACGACCTTCCCGCTAGTCGTTCAAGCATTTCATCAATAAAAGGCACAGGGAAATAATCTTTGCAAGTAGCACCATTGAGCTTCCGGTATTCAACGCAAACTCCTCACCTGGTCACCGTCCTCATTGGAATGAATTCATTTTTTTCATTTTGAATCACGACCAAGCCTCCCTTCTTTGGCACACATTTCACCAGACTCACCCAAGGACTATCGGTAATGGGGTTGACACCCCCCGGCATCCAACCATTTTATAATTTCTTTCCTTACCACTTCTTGAATGGTGGGATTTAACCTCCTTTGAAGCTCCAAATTAGGTTTTCTATCTTCCTCTAGTTGGATTTTGTGCTCACAAATACGCGAGAATCCCTCGAATATCTGCTATAGTCCAACCAATGGCTCATCTATGCTCCCTCAAGGTCTCCAATAATTGTTCAACCTGCACATCATTTAACAAAGAGGAAATAATTGCGTGTAGATTTTCATTAGAGCCAAGAAATTTATATCTTAAGTGCGGTGGAAGTGGCTTGAGCTCAAGTTATGGCGGCTCGACGATTGAAAGCTTAGCGGGAGGAGTGGCTCTATTCTCCAAGTCAAGAGAAATCTTCTTCGATTCATAAGTGTAGGAACCAAGCCCTTCCAATGCATTCACCGTTTCCACATATCCTTCTATGTCCTCACCGTCAAAATTCATCAAAACCACCGCCAATGTCTCACCAAGGCATTCCTCTTCCATCTTTACCTCAACATCATCCTATACCACATCAACAACATCAAGTACCGAGATACTCTCGTATGCATTTGGCAATTTCATACCCTTACTTGAAAGGTAACTTCTTCATCATTAACCCGAAATTTAATCTCATTTATTTCCGAGTCCATGAGTGCTCTCCCTGTCGCAAGGAATGGTTTCCCTAAGATGATAGGGATCTCTTTATCAACAACACAATCAAGAATAACAAAGCCGACAGGGAGGAAAAACTTCCCCACTTTCACAAGCATATCATTCACTATCCCCACCGGTCGCTTTATCGAATGGTCGGTCATTTGCAACCTCATAATCATAGGCCTAGACATTCCCAATCCCAACCCTTGGTAGTTTTGTCTTTGATATCCTCCATGTGAATTGTTAACATAATTTGCTTCTTCGTATTGTATGGGAGGATAATCTTGTTGTTGGCTTTCTTGATGTTGGTATTTTTCATTTGACATTGGTTGCACATCTTCCACAACATTCACTTTCTTTACACATTGATATTAATAGCAAGCCCGGCAATTAATTGATCTTTTTCATGATTCTCCTTAATAATGTTGTTCAAAGAAGGAGTACCATATGAGATTCCACTCGTGGTGTCTTCCAAATGCCAAGCTTGATTGTGTTCAACGATCTTGTCGGGAATTTGAGTGACCTTGCAAATGTTTTATCCATGAACTATACATCCACCGCAGTTTTGGCTATGAATTGATTCATAGGATCCAAACCCATGTAAAACTTCTCCAACAAGATAGTTTCCCGAAACCCATGATTCGGTGATCTCACCAAATATAGCTTGAATCTAGCCCATGCCTCATGTAGTTGTTCCCTCGGTAATTACTTGAAGAATTTTGTCTCGAAGCTCGGAATTCTTGCTTTGTGGGAACCATTTTACTAAGAAAACTTGCTCAAGTTCGGCCCAGGTGTGGATAGAGTTAGGGAGGTAGATTTTTGATCCATTATTTTCCTTTCCGGCTAAAAAGTATTTGAACACCCTCAACCTTAGGGCATTATCTGAGACATGATTCTGCTTTTGCATTGCACACACAGCCAAAAAGTTTTCAAGGTGTTGTGTCGGATCATCGCCGGTGGAATTTCGGAAGAACCCTCCCCCCCCCCTAGCATTAGGGTTAGACTATGTTCCACTTTGAAGGTAGCAGCATCAGACTAGGAGGGACAATGGCATTTATATTCTCAATATACTCATCTATATTCGCAAATGCATTCTCAATATCCGGCTCTCCTATGCTTACCTAGTGACACCAATCAAAACAAGCAAAGTGTGATGGAATAGAAGAAGACGTAAAGTAAAGTACACACTAGTTAGTAATTTTAAAATGGTGTTCCCCGGCAACGACGCCAAAATTTGATACGCTCAAATTATACCTATATAAATGGTGTAAGGCAGTCGATATCAAATATAATAACCCAACTAGTTTGGGGTTGAATAGTGTGTCACTCGACTAAAACCGTAATTCTACTCGGTTAGTTCGAAAAGAGTTTGGTAACTGTGATTTGTTACGAAAAGCTATTTTGTTAATAAAATTGATTAAAAAGAAACCAAGGTTGTGTCCCCGTCAATGAAGTGTAATGATATCGGTGTTAATATGATATATTTCTAATGGGAGGTTCTTTGATATACAAATGATTCATAAATGACTACCCAATATTTTCCAATAATTAGGTGGTATTTCCACTTTATGATTTTTCCCAAATATAAAAGAGTTACATTTAAGAATAACTAATTTATGCCAAGTAGAACCCACTTATTCCTAAGTGATTCTATTAGACAAGGTTTAAAATCTTGAGTTCTTGCTATTCAATTCTACCAAACCCTAACCAACTTTTTCAAGCGAAAGATAAAGTAAATTGGAACTAGTTAATATTTGCAACCATCAACCATAAATGAAGCATGAATAATAAATAGAAATCAACCACCCGTTATATATATATATTCAATGGTAAACTTCCATTAACATTACAACCACTTAGGGTCCACAATCTTAGTATTTAAGGTTAGTTACTCATACTAGAATAAAAGAACAAAGCAATAAATAAAGTCATAAAAGCTTACAAAGAAGACAAAGTCTTGGAATCTCTTCCAAAAAGCTCCAAAATAAGTGGTGTATTCAATGTTCTAAGTGTAGGCCCTTTTTCAGACAAGATGCCCCATAAATCATAGTTATTCTATTTATTATGGCCCAAAATTCGCAGACAAAACAAAAATAACCCTTCAGACTGAGTATGCGACCGCAGAATGGACCATGGAATAGATCTGCGGTCCGCACACCCTTAGCAACGCCGCAGATCTGATCACCAAGCTTCCCAGATATCCTTCGCATAGTGGATCGCAGAATCATCTTCATTGGAAGTCCTCTTGCATTTGTGTGTCAACTCCGTGTACGCAAATGAGTTATGTGATTGTATAGTGAACCACATATTTGACTCTTTAAACTGGCATGGCCTGGTTACATCCGCGATAGGTCTGCGGTTCGTAGACCAGCTCTGCGGTCGCATATCTATCGCAAAATCCCTTCTTCATGGTTTTTGTCATCTTTTTCATGTTCTTGGCTCTTCAAGTCCGGTTTCCTATTAAACACCAAAACTAATTAAGAAATGACTTACGACGCTTTAAAAGATGAGCTAAAGTATATTAAATTAGTATCGAAAGTGCCACATTTCTACGACACATCATACGACCATGTCCACGACCACGGTAATTATTTTGTTCTTTCAGACTTATCATATGCTGCTACAACATTCACTTCCGGGAATGGAGCTGACCTAGTGGGATAGGCTGCATAATTTTTCATTAAATAGAGTATTATTTTACTCTGCCACAAATAGGCATGTGATTAACTCCTAATATTTCTTAAAACCTTTTTCACAATATTGTTGTTGTAGCACCACATTTGAAGCGTGAAAAGTGATAAAAAAAATTTCCAATAAGTCCTCATCTGTGATAATGTCTCCACATAATTTTAATATAGAACTTACTTTAAAAATAACATAATTGTACTCACTTACGGTTTTAAAGTCTTTGAACCTTAATTGTATCCTCTCGTACCGAGCTTTTGGTAATACCTTAAGTTTTAAGTGGTCATATCAGTCCTTCAAATTATTCCATAATTCAAGTGGATCTTTTACGGAATTCAGTTTTTAATCCTTCATGTAGATGATGACGAAGAAAAATTATGGACTTCGCTTTATCCTAATTTGGTGCTTTATTTCCTTGTATAATAGTATTCCCCAGACCTTTAGCGTCAAGGTGAATTTTAGCATCAAGGACTCATGATAAATAGTTCTTTCAGGTGATGTTAAGTGCCACAAATTCAAGTTTTGATAAATTTGACATAATGAAAACTATCATAAAAGATAAATAAGTTGGAGAAATAATCATGTTACTAAACAATTAATGAAATAAAATGATTAAGGAAAAAACTGAAATAAAGCTATATCATGTAAACAAACCTACTAGTTTATTTAATTCTGGCCATAAAGTGAAAACAACATACTATTTCATTTCACTTTATAGTTAGTATATATATATATATATATATATATATATATATATATATATATATATATATATATATATATATATATATATATATATATATATATATATATATTAA
>NW_017674660.1:4999-38127 GCF_001879085.1 Nicotiana attenuata | reverse complement strand
AATATTAAACGTGACTAACATTATTTATATGTTTCAATCCAATAATTATAAAGTAACTAAACCAACGTAAAATTATTACTTGTTACTTTATTTCTCACCGTTCTTCAAAATGCCTTAAAGATATGTTTTAATCCAGGAAGTTCACGAATATTATAAGTAATTCCATTAATGGATAGCTAGTTTGATAACTTTAAGGTCATCTAAGAGTTGAAATAATTATCTTATGGCTGCAATGTACTTAAATTATTTAAGATGCCCAAGAGCATTAGTAATCTGCAAACAGTGAGCATATGATATGTATTGGCACAAACAAAATGAATGTAATGATACATACCATAATAAAATATAACTCAACTTATCAGGGATAAGAATGAAATTAGAGTTTCGTGCTGATAACGTGTTATAAAATAAAAGTAATTTAGTAAAACATAAATAAGAAACAGAGATAGAAAGAAGAAGTATTTCACTTCTTTTGGTGTATATTTCCACTGCCATTTACATAGCCTATTATAGGCATACAAAGTGAAGACTACTATAGTAAAATAATGTAAGGGACGGACATAAAGTATGAAAATTCATCCACTAACTATTATACATGGACTTCATCCACATATTATTTACAACAATATTTAATAATTATGGTGTAGTGGCAAGGGGATTCAAAAAATTGCTTTAGGTCAACATGTTCAAATTCCAAGTGTGACATTGCAGTATTTTTCGAATCACCTTGTACAAGTCATTGCCTTTAGTTATTAACTAAAAAGCTTAGACTTTTCGCATTAACAATTAACGTTTACTACTTATGTCGGCAACTTAGCAACCTAAAGCCGTCATCACAGCGTTATAAATAATACAAAGTAGCTTATATAAAACTTTTCTCAAAAGAGTTTATCTTTGCGAAAACTTTCCAAGGGAAAGAGGAAATAACGCATAGTGCCTATTAGGGACAAAATTTTCACGACTCAAAACTCTAACATATCGTGATGGAGCTTATTGATGATGCTAGGCAAGCCGATTTTCAAAATATTTTGATATTTCATAAAAGAAAAACCAAAAGCTTTTTCATAACAGGCTTTTCATAAAGACAGGAGTTAAAACTCAAGATATAATGCGAAAATTAACCCTAGACATCGGGGTGTCACCAAGTCATGAGCAACTAGACCTTCAATCCAAAAAACAGTGTTTACAATAGTCTGCGTCTAAATGTCAATACAGACAAGAAAGATAGTAAAGAAGGAAAACAAGGGATGCTAATGCCGACAGCTACCTCGTAAATCTCCGGTAATCGACCTCGCACGAGCTCAATATCCTCCGTGACCGAGCAAACCTGGATCTGCACACAAGGTGCAGGGAGTAATGTGAGTACTTCCAACTCAGTAAGTAACAGAAACAAAAAAGGAACTGAGAAGCAGTGACGAGCTATACAAATATAGTTCATTTCAGTAATTTCATTAAAGAGTAGGCATGCTTTCAATCTGGAAATTTAAGTCAAATCAGTTTGTTACAGTTCAAGTTCAAGTAAACCGGACATAAAATCTTTCAAAAATTTCATAACATTGTTAGATAGCAACTAAGCGCGACAACAAATGAAGGCTAGTACAGCCTCACAGGCTACTGTCACTCAACTATCTCAACAGCTCAATCTCTCGGCTCTCAGTCTCAATACTCACAATCAATAGGTACTTGTGCTCACGGGGGTGTACAGACTCCAAAGTGGCTCCTTCAGCCCAAGCGCTACATCGCGTGGCCTGCAGCCTGAAGCATAATATATAAATAGCCATAAGGCTCGTTGCAACGCGCTACCCGATCCATGTACATATATACGGCACTAAGGCTCGTTGCGGCGTGAAACCCGATCCAATAACATACAGCTCACAGCTCGTCACTCAGGCCCTATCTCAGTCACTAACCTCTCCAATCTCTTGGGTTCTCAGAAATCAAGTAAATCAACCCCAACAGAGATAATAACATGTATCAACAAGGAACAAGGAGAGATGAAGATATGATAATCAAGTAAAGCCATGACTGAGTACAAGACATCAAATAGCAGCTATTTCAACAAGTACACGACCTCTGCGGGTCCCAAAAGTGACATCATATAGCCTAAGCATGATTTCTAACATGGAATTCAGTCCAATTTCTATAACACTAAGAGAAACATATAGCTAAATAACAAGTTATTTCAAATTTACGGTTCTACGGGGCGGACCAAGTCATAATCCCAACGGTGCACGCCCACACGCCCGTCACCTAGCGTGTGCGTCACCTCCAAAGTAATCACATAGCACAACATCCGGGGTTTCATACCCTTAGGACCAGATCTATAACAGTTACTCACCTCAATATGAGCAAAAATCTACTTCAAAATTCCCTTGCCTCGTGAGTCGGCCTCCGAATGTCCCGAATCTAGCCACAAGCAGTACAACACAACTAATATAGGCCAAAGGGATCAATTCCACAAGAAAACTACTAAATTAGACCCCAAAATCCGAAATTGGCTCAAACCCGGCCCCCGAGCCCATATCTCGAAATCTGACAAGAGTAAAAAAACCTGAAAGCCCATTCACTCGCGAGTCAAACCATACCAAAGTTATCGAAATCCGACTCCATTCGCCCCTCCAAATCCCAAAAATTCACTCTCCAATTCTCAAGCCTTAATCTCCCAAATTCCACCTCAAAAACTCACCAACTAGTGTAAAATCAATGGAGAAACACCATTATTGAAGATAAATAGGCACAAGGGACTTACCTCAGTGATTACTTCAAAATCCCTCTCAAAACCCCAAAACTCCGTGCTTAAAAATGATGAAAATGGTGAAAATAACTCGAAGTCCCGTATTTATAAAATCCGTGCTCCAAAATGATGAAAATGGTGAAAATAACTCGAAGTCCCATTTTTATATGTTCTGCCCTGGCTTTTCGCACCTGCGGCCCAATATCCGCACCTGTGGAGCCGCTTCTGTGGAAATTCACTTAAACCGCCGGGGCCCCACCTGCGCTCCAGGTCTCGCACCTGCGGATGCGCATCTGCGGTCCTTTGTCCGCTTCTACGGAAATAGCCCAAGTCCCATCTATCTCTTCTGCAGAGTCATCCTCGCATCTGCGGGCTCGTAGATGCGCACACCTCTTCGCACCTGCGATTTTCCCCAAACCAACTAACCTCTGCATATACGCCAAACCCACCGCACCTGCGGCATCGCACCTGAAGCAACATCCTCGCAGGTGCGATTACACCAGCAACAAGCCAACTTCAACAACTCTTCAAACTTGTTCCGCTAACCACCCAAAATCAACCCGAGGCCCTCGGGACCTCAACCAAATATACCAACAAGTCCTATAACCCCATACGAACATAGTCGAACCCTGAAACCACTTATCAAACCCCGTGCGATCGACCTCAAATTTTTCACACAAGTCATAAATGACACCACGGACCTAGTCCAACTTCCGAAAATCCAATCCGACCCCAATATCGAAAAGTCCACTCCCGGTCAAACTTTCCAAAATTCCAACTTTCGGCATTTTAAGCCCTAAATCTAATACGGACCTCCAAAATACAGTCCGGACGTGCTCCATAGTCCAAAATCACCTAACGGATCTATCGGACCCATCAAAATTCAAATCTGAGGTCGTTTCACATGATTTGACACCCGATTGACTTTTCCAACTTAAGCTTTCAAATAAGAGACTAAGTGTCTCATTTCATTCTGAAATCACTCTGGACCCGAACCAACTAACCCCATAAGTCATAATATAGTTGTAGAACACAAAAGAAGTAGAAAATAGGGGAACAGGGCTACAACTCTCGAAACGACCGGTCGGATCATTACATCTTCCCTCTCTTAAACAAAAGTTCGTCCTCGAACAGGTCTAGAGATATACCTGGAGCCATAAATAGGTGTGGATATCTTCTCCGCATCTCTCGCTCGATCTCCCAAGTAGCCTCCTCCACGGGCTGACCTCCCCAATGCACTTTCACTGAAGCTATATCCTTTGACCTCAACTACCGGACCTGCCGCTCCAAAATAGCCACCGGCTCTACATCATAAGTCAAATCAACATACAACTGAACCGTGCTGAAATCCAGTACATGAGACGGATCGCCGATATACTTTCGGAGCATAGAAACATGGAATAATGGATGCACACTCGACAAGCTGGGTGGCAAGTCAAGCTTGTAAGCCACCTCCCTAATCCTCTGAAGTACTCAAAAGGCCCAATGAACCTAGGGCTCAACTTTCCCTTCTTTTCGAACCTCATAACACCCTTCATGGGTGAGACCTTCAGCAGAACCTTCTCCCCAACTATATAAGACACATCACGTACCTTCCTATCGGCATAACTCTTATGTCTGACTGCGCCATGCGAAGCCACTCCTGAATCAATTTGACTTTGTCCAAAGCATCCTGAACCAAGTCAGTACCTAATAGCCTAGCCTCACCTAGCTCAGACTAACCCATCGGAGATCTACATCGCCTCCCATATAAAGCCTCATACGGAGCCATTTAAATACTCGACTGATAACTGTTGTTGTAAGCAAACTCCACGATCGGTAGAAACTGGTCCCATGAACCCCCAAAATCAATGACACAAGCGCGTAGCGTGTCCTACAATATCTGAATAGTGCGCTGTAACGACCCGGCCGGTCGTTTTTCAGAATTTACACCCAGATGCCCTATTAACTGCTTTCCCCATATTTATTTCTACCATTTTGAATTGCCGGGATGTTCGGTTTTGAGTTTCGGAGAGTTTTGGGACACTTAGTCCCTAAATGAGAGCTTAAGTGTTAGAAATTTGACCGTAGTTAGAACAGTGTGAAGACGACCTCGGAATGGGATTCTGATGGTTCCCTTAGCTCCGTTGAGTGATTTCGGCCTTAGGAGCGTGTTCGGATTGAGTTTTCGAGGTTCGCAGCTAATTTAGGCTTGAAATGCCGAAAGTCGAATTTTTAAAGTTTCTGGTTCGATAGTGAGATTTTGATACGAGGGTCGGGATGGAATTCCAGAAGTTGGAGTAGCTCTGTAGGGTTTAATGTGGCGTGTGTGCAAAATTTCAGGTCATTCAGACGAGGTTTGATAGACATTTTGATCGAAAGCGTATTTTGAGAATTTTGGAGTTCTTAGGCTTGAATCCATGGTTAATTCGAGGTTTCGATGTTGTTTTAGGTGTTTTAAGGATTGGTACAAGTTTGGGCAGTGTTATTAGACTTGTTTGTGCTTTTGGTTGAGGTCCCGGGGGCCTCGGGATGATTTCGGATGGTTGACGGTAGAATTTGGAGTTTGGAGTTGCAGCTGAAGCTATTACTGCTGTCGTAACCGCATCTGTGGTTGAGGCCGCAGGTATGACTCCCGCAGATGCGGAATCTAGCCGCAGAAGCTTGGTTTCCTTTACTACCTTACAGCTTCGAGGAGTCGCCTATCAATGGTGGCATGTTTATGAGTTAGACAGTTCGGATGAGGCAGCTTCCCTGACTTGGTCTCAGTTTTCAGATATTTTCATGAGGGAGTATGTCCCTTAGAGTCTCAGGGACGTTTGGCACGCTGAGTTTGAGCATTTGCGCCAGGGTACTATGACTGTCTCGGAGTATGTTGTCCGTTACACCGACTTGGCTAGACATACACCAGCATTGGTTTCTACGATTCGTGAGAAGGTTTGCCGGTTTATTGAGCGACTTATTCCCAGCATTCGGTTTAGCATGGCTCGTGAGTTGGAGATGGATATTTCTTACCAGCGGGTGGTGAGCATTGCTAGGAGGATTGAGGGTATGCATGCTAGGGATAGAGAGGAGAGGGAGGCCAAGAGGTCTCGAGAGTCGGGCCATTACTCTGGTGCCCGTGCCCCAGCTGTAAGTCATCATGGTAGGGGTTATACGAGTCGCCCGGTTCATTCAAATCTTCCAGCAGCCAGTGGTATTCCAGCTCCTCTCAGACCCAGGAGCCTTATTATGCACCTCCAGTGTCTAGTGTGCCTCTTGCACGGGGTGCTTCCAGTGGCCAGTCCAGCAGACCTGGCCCGAGTCAGTCACAGCCGCCGCGTCCTCCCAGAGCATGTTTTGAGTGTGGTGACACACGCCATGTGGTGAGGGATTGCCCTAGACTTGGGAGGGCTGCACCTCCACAGACTTCTCAGCCACAGCGCGCCCCACAGAGTTCTTAGGCCATGATCACTGCACCAGTTGCTACCCTACCTGCTCAACCAGCAAGAGGTGGAGGTTGGGGAGGTAGAGGTCACCCTTGAGGGGGAGGCCAGGCCAGATACTATGCTCTTCCTGCCCGTACTGAGGTTGTCGCCTCCGATTCTGTCATCATAGGTACTATCTTGGTTTGTCACAGAGATGCATCGGTTCTATTCGATCCAGGCTCCACTTATTCTTATGTGTCTTCTTATTTTGCTCCGTATTTTGGGTGTATCTCAGGATTCTTTGAGTTCCCCTGTTTATGTTTCCACTCCTGTGGGAGATCCTCTTGTTGTGGACCGCGTTTATCGGTCGTGTTTGGTTGCTCTTAGTGGTTTTGAGACCAGAGCCGATTTATTGTTACTCAGCATGGTTGATTTTGATATTATCTTGGGCATGGACTGGTTGCCGCCCCATTATGCTATTCTTGATTGTCACGCCAAAACCGTGACGCTGGCTATGCCATGTGTACCGCGTGTTGAGTGGAGGGGTACTTTAGATCACACTCCCAATAGAGTTATTTCTTTCCTTAAGGCTCTGCGTATGGTTGAGAAGGGGTGCAATGCGTATCTAGCTTATGTGAGAGATGTCAGTATGGATACCCCTTCTGTTGATTCAGTCCCAGTAGTACGGGATTTCTCTGATGTGTTTCCAGCTGATCTTCCGGGCATGCCGCCCGATTGAGATATTTATTTTGGCATTGATCTGTTGCCGGGCACTCAGCTCATTTCTATTCCTCTATACCGTATGGCTCCTCCTAAGTTGAAGGAGTTGAAGGAGCAGTTGCAGGAATTGCTTGATAAGGGTTTCATTCGGCCCAGTGTATCACCTTGGGGTGCTCCTGTCTTATTTGTGAAGAAGAAGGATGGTTCCATGCGTATGTGCATTGATTATAGCCAGTTGAACAAGGTGACAGTGAAGAACCGTTATCCTTTGCCTCGTATTGATGAGCTGTTTGACCAGTTACAGGGTACTTGTGTGTTTTCTAAGATTGACTTACGTTCAGGCTATCATCAGCTGAAGATTCGGGAGCCAGATATCCCGAAGACTGCCTTCAGGACTCGGTATGGTCATTACGAGTTCCTTGTTATGTCCTTTGGGCTGACTAATGCCCTAGTAGCCTTCATGCATCTGATGCACAGTGTTTTCCGACCATATCTTGACTCATTTGTGATTGTTTTTATTAATGACTTTCTGGTATATTCCCGGAGTCGGGAAGATCATGAGAAGCACCTGAGGACAGTGCTTCAGACCTTGAGAGAGAAGAAACTATATGCTAAATTCTCGAAATGTGAGTTTTGGTTGGATTCTGTGGCGTTCTTGGGTCACATGGTCTGGAGTGAGGGTACTCAGGTGGATTCGAAGAAAGTGGAGGCCGTACAGAGTTGGCCCAGACCATCCTCCGCTATAGAGATCCACAGTTTTCTTGGCCTGGCGGGTTATTACCGTCGATTTATTCAGGGGTTTTCACCTATTGCAGCACCTATGACCAGACTGACCCAGAAGGGTGCTCCGTTCCAGTGGACGGAAGAGTGTGAGGAGAGCTTTCAGAAGCTCAAGACAGCTTTGACTACAGCCCTAGTTTTGATATTGCCTGCTGGTTCGGGCTCTTATACTGTCTATTGTGATGCCTCAAGAGTTGGCCTTGGAGCGGTATTGATGCAGGACGGTAGGGTGATTGCCTACGCGTCCAGACAGTTGCAGACAGTTGAAGATACATGAGAAGAATTATCCTGTCCATGATCTTTAGTTAGCTGCTATTGTTCACGCCTTGAAGATCTGGCATCATTATTTGTACGGTGTGCCTTGTGAGATTTATACTGATCACCGGAGTTTGCAGCATCTGTTCAAGCAGAAGGACCTTAACTTGCGCCAGAGGAGGTGGTTAGAGTTGTTGAAGGACTATGATATCACTATTTTGTATCACCCGGGCAAGGCCAATGTGGTGGCCGATGCTTTGAGCCGCCGGGCAGAGAGTTTGGGGAGTTTGGCTTATTTACCAGTAATAGAGAGGCCCATGGCGACGGATGTTCAAGCCTTAGCCAGCCAGTTTATGAGGTTGGACCTTTCGGAGCCCGGCCAGGTTCTAGCTTGCGTGGTCTCTCGGTCTTCCTTGTTTGATCGTATCCGGGAGCGTCAGTTTGATGACCCTCATTTGCGTGTCCTCAAGGACAAAGTGTTGCATGGCGATGCTCGAGATGTGACTATTGGTGATGATGGGGTATTGAGGATGCAAGGTCGAGTTTGTGTACCCAATGTTGATAGGCTTCGGGAGCTGATTCTAGAGGAGGCCCACAGTTTGCGGTATCCCATTCATCCGGGTGCCGCGAAGATGTATCAGGATTTGAGACAGCACTACTGGTGGAGGCGGATGAAGAAAGATATAGTTGGGTTTGTAGCTCGGTGCCTTAATTGTCAGCAGGTGAAGTATGAGCACCAGAGACTAGGTGGATTGCTTCAGCAGATAGAGATTCCGGAGTGGAAGTGGGAGCGGATCACCATGGACTTCGTATCTGGGCTCCCACGGACTTTGAGTAAGTTCGATGCCATTTGGGTTATTGTGGATCGGCTGACCAAGTCCGCGCAATTCATTCCTGTGTGTACTACATATTCTTCGGAGCGGTTGGCGGAGATTTATATCCGGGAGATTGTTCGTCTGCATGGTATTCCAGTTTGCATCATTTCAGACAGAGGTACTTAGTTCACATCGCGATTCTAGAGAGCCATACAGCATGAGTTGGGTACTCGGGTGGAGTTGAGCACAGCATTTCACCCTCAGACGGACGGACAGTCCGAGCGCACTATTCAGATTCTTGAGGATATGCTCTGTGCGTGTGTGATTGAGTTTGGAGGGTCTTGGGATCAGTTCTTGCCATTGGCGGAGTTTGCCTACAACAACAGCTATCAGTCCAGCATTCAGATGGCACCGTATGAGGCTTTATATGGTAGGCGGTGTAGATCTTCGGTGGGTTGGTTCCAGCCGGGTGAGGCTACATTATTGGGCACAGACTTGGTTCAGGATGCCTTGGAGAAAGTCAAGGTGATCCAGGATAGACTCCGTACATCCCAGTCCAGACAGAAGAGTTACGCGGACTGGAAGGTTCGTGATGTTTCCTATATGGTTGGAGAGCGGGTTCTGCTTTGGGTTTCGCCTATGAAGGGCGTTATGAGATTTGGGAAGAAGGGGAAGTTGAGTCCGAGGTTCATTGGCCCTTTTGAGATATTTCGACGTGTCGGGGAGGTCGCTTATGAGCTTGCCTTACCTCCCAGCTTGGCAGGGGTTCATCCGGTATTTCATGTTTCGATGCTTCGGAGGTATAACGGTGATCCGTCACACGTGTTGGATTTTAGTTCATTCCAGTTGGATAAGGATCTATCTTATGTTGAGGGGCCAGTGGCGATATTGGACAGGCAGATTCGAAATCTGAGGTCAAACAACGTTGCATCAGTAAAGGTTCAGTGGCGGGGTCAGCCGGTCGAGGAGGCGACCTGGGAGACCGAGCAGGGTATATGCAGCCATTATCCTCATCTTTTCACTACTTCAGGTATGTCTCTATGCTGGTTCGAGGACGAACGAATGTTTAAGTGTGGGAGGATGTAACGACCCGGCCGGTCATTTTTAGAATTTACGCCCCGATCCCCTATTAACTGCGTTCCCCGTATTTATTTCTGCTATTTTGAATTGCCGGGATGTTCGGTTTTGAGTTTCGGAGAGTTTTGGGACACTTAGTCCCTAAACGAGAGCTTAACTGTTGGAAATTTGACCGTGGTCGGAACAATGTGAAGACGGCCTCGGAATGGAATTCCGATGGTTTCGTTAGCTCCGTTGAGTGATTTCGGGCTTAGGGGCGTGTTCGGATTGAGTTTTGGAGGTGCGTAGCTAATTAATGCGTGAAATGCCGAAAGTTGAATTTTTGAAGTTTCCGGTTCGATAGTGATATGATGATACGAGGGTCGGAATGGAATTCCGGAAGTTGGAGTAGCTCCGTAGGGTTTAATGTGACATGTGTGCAAAATTTCAGGTCATTCGGACGAGGTTTGATAGACTTTTTGATCGAAAGAGTATTTTGAGAATTTTGGAGTTCTTAGGCTTGAATCCATGGTTAATTCGAGGTTTCAATGTTGTTTAAGGTGTTTTAAGGATTGGTACAAGTTTGGACAGTGTTATTAGACTTGTTTGTGCTTTTGGTTGAGGTCCTTGGGGCCTCGGGATGATTTCGGATGGTTGACGGAAGGATTTGGAGTTTGGAGTTGCAGCTGAAGCTATAACAGCTATCATAACCGCATCTGCGGTTGAGAGGCCGCAGGTGTGACTCCCGCAGATGTGGAATCCAGCCGCAGAAGCGGCAGATGAGGAAGGGGCCAGGAACCGCAGAAGCGGCATAAGTACCGCACCTGCGTAACCGTAGATGCGGATTCTAGGTCGCAGGTGTAGCGGGGAGGTTTTAAGTGAGAACCGCAGAAGCGGTTCCCCAACCGCAGAAGCGGTATCGCGGATGCGATTTTCGGACCGCAAATAAGGGATTGCTGGGCAGAACACATAAATAGTTGCCTTCGCAAATTTGAGCTATTCTTTCACCATTTTCATCCGAGAAGTGAGCTTTTGGGGAGATTTTTGAGAGGGGATTCAAGAGATCTTCGAGGAGGTACGAATCTTGCAACCTAAAATCGTTATTATAGTGATTTTTATCATCCTAAGCATGAAAATTTAAGGAAAATCAGTGGCAATTTGAGGGTTAGGGCTTGGTTAATTAGAAACCTTTGATTAATGATTTGAGGGACCAATTAAGGTCCGATTTTTGTACTTTTGGTATGACTGAACTCGTGAGAGTGTGAAGATTCTGGAAATATAAGTTTTACCTGATTCCGAGACTAGGGCCCGAGGGGCGTTTTGGTCATTTTACCTAATTTCGCGTATTAGCTTAGAATTTCTTTATAGAATCAGTTACTTGAAATGTTATTTACATTATGCAATTGAATTGAATAGATTTGGGTCATTTGGACTCGAGTACTTGTGGCAAGAACGTGGTCTCGAGTTGATTATTGAGCCGGTTCGAGGTAAGTGGCTTCTCTAACCTTGTGTGGGGGACACCCTCCTTAGAATTGGTATTGTGATAATTGAAATGCCTTGTACGTGAGGTGACGAGTGCGTACTTGTGCTAATTGTTGAAAATCATGTTTTCATTAAATAGCTTTAATTAAGTTTTTCCTTTCTTGCTTACACTACTTGGAAATTTAAGCCTGCTATTAGCCTGGAGAAGCATGTCTAATTGACTAAATTGCTCTATTTGCTTTAACTGCGTTATTTGTATTACGTGAAGCATGATAGGTTAGAATTATCTGTTTTACTTTGGTAAGAAGTTGAGTTTAATTGAGTATTCCTGTTGCTATTGTTGTGTCTTTTACTTTGGGACTACGGGAAGGCATCCCGGGAGATCCCCTGTACGTATTTATAATTGAGCTAAGGTGCGGGATACCGAGAGATCCCTGGCACATATATTGAGGATACCAAGAGATCCTCAAGATATCAAGAGATCCCTAACGTATATTGAGGATACCAAGAGATCTTCGGGATACTGAGAGATCCCCGGTTATTATCCTTGTGAAGAGTGGTATTCCTTGTGATTGTTTTTCCCTCTGTTTCAGTTGTAGTTATCTTTATATCCTGTGATACTTTTACTGCTATATTTATTTATACAATTCTGTTCTACACTGTCGAACCTTATATTTTATTTATCCTCAGTAGGGCCATGACCTTCCTCGTCACTACCCAATCGAGGTTAGGCTCGGCACTTACTGAGTACCGCTGTGGTGTACTCATGCCCTTCCTGTGCATGTTTTTCATGTGCAGATCTAGGTACTGCGACTCAGACTCACTACGCTCGAGGCGAGGCATTGTAGAGACTCCAAGGTATATCTGCCGCGTCCGCAGACCGAAGAGTCCCTTTCTACTCTTGCTTTAAGTATTAGACCTTCTGTATTTTCCTTCTTTGTTAGATATTTTGGAGTTAGATATTATTAGACATTCCGGGTTTTGGGAAAATGTACTAGTGTTTGAGAGTTGATATTGTGTATGCCGAGCAGCACTATTAAACGTTGTTTTATTCACTACTTCGGTTTTATCTATTTTTCTTCCGCATTATTAGGCTTACCTAGTCGTAGGGACTAGGTGCCGTCACGATAGTTCACGGAGAGCAAACCGGGGTCGTGACATGCGCTCGGACTGCCCGTCCGTCTGAGGGTGAAATGTTGTGCTCAATTCAACCTGAGTGCCCATCTCTCGCTGCACAGCTCTCCAAAACTACGACGTAAATTGCGTGCCTCTATCTGAAATGATGGAAATAGGCACACCATGTAGTCGAACAATCTCTGATATAAATCTCAGCCAACCGATCCGAAGAATAAGTAGTACTCACAAGAATGAAATATGCGGACTTGTTCAGTCGATCCACAATCACCCAAATTGCATCGAACTTCCTCGAAGTCCATGGGAGCCCAACTACAAAATCCATGGTGATCCGCTCCGACTTACACTCTGGAATGTCTATCTTCTGAAGCAATCCACCCGGTCTCTGATGCTCATATTTTACCTACTGACAGTTGAGACACCGAGCTACAAACCCAACTATATCCTTCCTCATTCTCCTCCACCAATAGTGCGGTCTCAAATCCCGGTACATCTTCGCGGCACCCGGATGTATGAAATACCGCGAGCTGTGGGCCTTATTGAGAATCAACTCCTGTAACCCATCTACGTTGGGCACACATATCCGGCCCTGCATCCTCAACACCCCCTCATCTCCAATAGTCATATCTCTGGCATCGCCGTGCTGAACCTTGTCGTTGAGGACAAGCAAATGAGGATCGTCATATTGGCGTTGTCTGATGCGATCAAACAAGGAAGACCAAGAAATCACACAAGATAGAACCCGAATGGTCTCCGAGATATCCAATCTCACGAATTGGTTCGCCAAAGCCTGAACATCAACTGCAAAAGGTCTCTCCCCAACAGGAATGAATGCAAGACTGTCCATACTCACTGCCTTCCTACTCAAGGCATCGGCCACCACATTGGTGTTCCCCGAATGATACAGAATAGTAATATCTTAGTCCTTTAGCAGCTCCAACCATCTCCACTGCCTCAAACTGAGATCCCTCTGTTTGAACAAGTGTTGGAGGCTACGATGATCAGTAAATACCCACAAGACACACCATAGAGATAGTGCCTCCAAATCTTCAACGCATGAACAATGGCAGCCAACTCCAAATCATGAACGAGGTAGTTATTCTCATGGATCTTCAACTGGCGCGAAGCATAAGCAATCACTCTACTCCCCTGCATCAAGACACACCCAATACCGATCCGAGAAGCATCACAATATACCGTATAGGAACCAGAAGCTGATGGTAGAACTAGAACTAGAGTTGTGGTCAAGGCAGTCTTGAGCTTCTGAAAACTTGCCTCACACTCATCCGACCACCTGAAAGGAGCAACCTTTTGGGTGAATTTAGTTAAGGGCGATGCAATAGACGAGAAACCCTGGATGAATCGACGGTAATAACCAGCCAAACCAAGAAAGCTCCGAATCTCTATAGCTGAGGACGGTCTGGGCTAACTCTGAATCGCCTCTATCTTCTTTAGGTCCACCTGAATACCCTCACTGGATACCACGTGCCCCAAGACTGCCACTAAACTGAGCCAGAACTCACACTTGGAGAACTTAGCATAAAGTTTCTCCACCCTCAACAGCTGTAACACAACCTGCAAAGGCATGCTCCTCCTAGCTACGAGAGTTCACCAGGATATCATCAATGAAACAATAACAAAGGAATCGAGTTATGACTGAAGTACGTTGTTCATCAGATGCATGAACGCTGTTGGGGCAATAGTAAGCCCAAAAGACATCATAAGGACTTTATAATGACCATAACGGGTCTTGAAAGCTGCCTTAAAAATGTCTGAGTCCCGATTCTTCAATTGGTCATACCCTGACCTCAAATCGATCTTGGAGAACACCCTTGCTCCCTGAAGCTGGTCAAATAGATCATCGATACACGGCAAAGGATACTTGTTCTTGATTGTGACTTTGTTCAACTACTTGTGATCAATGCATATCCTCATGGAACCATCCTTTTGCTTCACAAATAGGACCGGTGCACCCCAAGGTGACACACTAGGCCTAATAAATCCCTTCTCAAGGAGTTCCTGAATCTGCTCATTTAACTCCTTCAACTCAGCTAGTGCCATACGATATGGAGGAATAGAAATGGGATGAGTTCCCGGTACCAAATCAATACTAAAGTCAATATCCCTGTCCGACGGCATGCCCGGCAGGTCTGCAAGAAACACATCCGAAAAGTCTCGCACCGCGGGAACAGAATCAATAGTAGGGGTCTTAGTACTAACATCCCTCACAAATCCCAGATAAGATAAACAACCCTTCCCAACCATCCACTAGGCCTTCAAGTAAGAAATCACTTTACTGGGGACATAATCTAAAGAGCCTCGCCACTCGATCCAAGGCAACCCCGGCATCAACAACTTTATAGTCTTAGCGTGGAAGTCTTAAATAGCATGACAGGAAGACAACCAATCCATACCCAATATCACGTCAAAATCAACCATACTAAGTAGTAGAAGATCAACTCTAGTATCCAATCCCCCAATAGTCACTACACACGACCGATACACATGGTCCACAATAATAGTATCGCCCACCGGAGTAGGTATATGAACAAATAAAACTAAGGACTCACGGGGCATATCCAGACAATGAGCAAAATACGATGATACATATGAATAGATGGAACCAGGGTCAAATAGTACAGAAGCATCTAGGTGACATACTAAGGCAACACCTATGATCACCGTGTCTGAAGCAATAGCATCTAGTCTGGCAGGGAGCGCATGGAAATGGGCCTAACCTCCACCTGATCTGCCTCCTCCTCTAGGGTGACCCCTAGCTGACTAAGCTCTACCCCGAGCTGGCTGGGCAGCGGTGAAGTAAATGGTGTTAAAGTCGAAGACTGACTCCTTTGCTGAGATGAACCTCCCGTAAGGCGAGGGGAGTGTCTCCTAATATGACCAAACTCTCCACACTCATAGCAACTCCCTGGTGCTAGTGGTGGGGACTGAAGGGAGCCCAGGCACCGGGATAACTAGTAGAAGAACCTGGCACAGAGCCCTGAACAGATGGAGCACGGGACAAACTCTAAGCTAGAAGGGCACTGAGATATAAGTGATCCTGCTGAGAACTGTGAGAACCATGGCTAGATGATGCACCATGGTGAACTGGACGAGCCGTATGAGCATGCCTATAGGGGTGACCCCTGCCATGGTGGAACTGACCTCCAGAAGAAGCACGGACAAAACTACCTGATCCACGAGACCTCTTGGCCTCCCTCTCAACCCGCTCCTAGCGACGAACAAACTCTATCAACCGAGAAATGTCAACCACCTCCTCAAAAGTAGCACCTGTCACTCTCTCCCTAGTCATAAGCACCCGCAACTGAAATGTGAGGCCATTAACAAACCTCCTGATCCTCTCCCTGTTTGTGGGGACCAACCAATTCGCATGACGGACGAACTCAAAAAATCTCATCTCATACTGTATAACAGTCATATCATCTTGACACAACTGCTTGCGCAGCTCCTCTCTACGAGACTCCGGCACATACTTCTCCAAGCAGAGAACAAAGAGCTCCTGCCATGTAAGTGGCACTGCACCAACCGGTCTACGCCTCTCATAAGCCTCCCACCAGGTGAGGGCAGCTCCAATGAACTGAAAAGTAGAGAATGAGACCCCACTGGTCTCCAGAATACCCGCTATATGGAGAATCCTCTAACATCTATCCAAGAAGCCCTAGGAATCCTCCGACTTTGCCCCGCTGAAAGATGGAGCTTGAAGTCTACCAAACCTCTCTAATCTCCGCTGCTCATCATCAGTCATAGCAGGAACCACATGGGCCTGAGCAGCTGCCACCGGCAGGGCTGGTAATGCCCCCAGTGTCTGAAGTCCCTGCATCACCTGCTCGGGTGTACGGGCGGCGGGAGTTTGAGTACCTCCCCCGGCCTGAGAAGTGGTTGCTATGGCCAGAATAGAGACCGCCTGAGCAAGACTAGTGCACACTTCCAAAATCTGAGCTAAGGCCTCCTGAAGGCTTGGAATCACAATAGGCACAGCTGGTGCCTGAGCTTGTCCTACTTATGCATCCACAACCGGAACCTGATACTAAACTGGGGTAACAGGTGGATCTGCAGGTGTTGCACTAGTTGCTGTCTGCACCTCTGCCCCTACCACGGCCTCTACCGCGACCTCGGCCTCTCGCGGCCCTAACTGGTAGTACTGGTGGTTGTCCGTCCTCCCCGGTAGCACGTGTCCTCACCATCTGTGAGAGAATAGAATAGCAGAAGTTTAGTTACCAGAATCAACAGATTCGGATGATAAGAATTTAATAATGTGAAGTTTCCTGCGGGTTCCGCAGCCTCTCGAAGATAAGTACAGACGTCTTCGTATCGATCCACAAGACTCTACTAAACCTGCTCATGACTCGTGACACCTATGTAACCTAGGCTCTGATACCAATTTGTCACGACCCAAAACTCTAACCTGTCGTGATGGCACTTATCGATGGTACTAGGCAAGCCAATTTTCAAAATACTTCGATATTTCATAAAAGATAAACCAAAAGCGTTTTCATAACAGGTTATTCATAAAGACAGGAGTTAAAACGCAAAATATAATGCAGAAAGTAGCCACAAACATCGGGGTATCACCAAGTCATGGCAACTAGACCTTCAATCTAAAAGACAGTGTTCACAATAGTCTGCATCTAAATGTCAATACAGAAAAGAAAGATAGTAAAGAAGGAGAACAAGGGCTGCGAACGCCGGCCTACCTCGTAAATCTCCGGTAATAGACCCTGCACGAGCTCAATGTCCTCCGTGACCGGGCACACCTGGATCTGCACACAAGGTGCAGAGAGTAACGTGAGTACTTCCAACTTAGTAAATAACATAAACAAATAAGGAACTGATAAGCAGTGATGAGCTATGCAAATACAGTTCATTTTAGTAATTTCAGTAAAGAATAGGCATGTTTCAATCCGGAAATTTAAGCCAAATCAGTTTGTTACAGTTCAAGCTCAAGTAAACCGGTCTTTCAGAAATTTCACAACACTGTCAGATAGCAACTAAGCGCGGCAACAAATGAAGGCAAGTACAGCTTCACAAGGGTACTGTCACTCAACTATCTCAACAGCTCAATCACTCGCCTCTCAGCCTCAGTACTCATAATCAATAGGTACCTACGCTCACTAGGGGTGTACGGACTCCGGAGGGGCTCCTTCAGCCCAAGCGCTATATCGCTATGCGTGCAGCCCGATCCATATTATGTAAATAACCATAAGGCTCGTTACAGCGGTGCAACCCGATCCATATATATATATATATATATATATATTCCTAAGGCTTGTTGTGGTGTGCAACCCGATCCATATACATACAGCCCTCATGCTCGCTACAGCGTGCAACCCGATCCAATTACATACAGCTCATAGCTCGACACTCAGGCCCTATCTCAGTCACTAACCTCTCCAGTCTCTCGGGCTCTCAGAAACCAAGTAAATGAGCCCAAACAGAAATAACATGTATCAACAAGGAACAAGGAGAGATGAAGATATGATAATCAAGTAAAGCCATAACTGAGTACAAGACAGCAAATAGCAGCTATTTCAACAAGTACACGACCTCTGCGGGTCCCAACAATGACATCATATAGCCTAAGCATGATTTCTAACATGGAATTCAGTCCAATTTCTATAACACTAAGAGAAACATATAGCTAATAACAAGTTACTTCAAATTTACGGTTCCACGGGACAGAACAAGTCATAATCCCTACGGTGCACGCCCACACGCCCGTCACCTAGCATGCGCGTCACCTATAAAGTAATCACATAGCACAACTCTTGGGGTTTCATAGCCTCAAAGCCAGATTTATAACAGTTACTTACCTCAATCTGAGCAAAACTCTACTTCAAAATGCCCTTGCCTCGCGAGTCGGCCTCCGAATGTCCCGAATCTAGCCACAAGCAGTACAACACAATTAATATAGGCCAAAGGGATCAATTCCACTAGAAAACTACTAAATTAGACCCCAAAATCCGAAATTGGCTCAAACCCGACCCCCAGGCCCACGTCTCGAAATCCAACAAGAGTCATAAAACCCGAAAGCCCATTCACTCACGAGTCTAACCATACCAAATTCATCGAAATCCGATTCCATTTGCCCCTCCAAATCCCCATAATTCACTCTCCAATTCTCAAGCCCTAATCTCCCAAATTTCACCTCAAAAACTCACCAACTATGTGAAAAATCAGTGGGGAAACACCATTATTGAAGATAAATAGGCACAGGGAACTTACCTCAGTGATTACTTCAAAATCCCCAAAATCCGAGCTCAAAAATGATGAAAATGGTGAAAAATCTCGAAGTCCCGTATTTATATGTTCTGCCCAGGCTTTTCCACCTGTGGCCCAATACCCGCACCTGCGGAGCCGCTTCTGCGGTTAAAACTCCGCTTCTACAGAAACTCACTTAAACCGTTAGTCCCGCACTTGCGCTCCAGGTCTCGCACCTGCGGATACACATCTGCGGTCCTTTGTCCACTTTTGCGGAAACAGCCCAAGTCCCATCTATCGCATTTGCAGAGCCATCCTTGCATCTGCGGGCTCGCAGATGTGCACACCTCTTTGCACCTGCAATTTCCCCTAAGCTAATTCACCTCCACCTACGTGCCAAACCCACCGCACATGCGGCAACATCCTCGTAGGTGCAATTACTCCAGCAACAGGCCAACTTCAGCAACTCTTCAAACTTCAAACTTGTTCTGCTAACCACCCGAAATCAACCCGAGGCCCTCGGGACCTCAATCAAATATACCAACAATTCCTATAACACGATACGAACTTAGTCGAACCCTGAAACTAGCTCGAACAACATCAAATACACGGATTCAAGCCTAATGAACTTCGAAACTTCCAAATTCTACAAACGACGTCAGAACCTATCAAACCACGTCTGATTGACCTCAAGTTTTGCACACAAGTCATAAATGACACCACGGACCTAGTCCAACTTTCAGAAATCCAATCCGACCCCGATATCAAAAAGTCCACTCCCGGTCAAACTTTTCAAAATTCCAACTTTTGACATTTTAAGCCTAAATCTATTGTGGACCTTCAAAACACAATAGGGACGCGTTCTTGAGTCCAAAATCACCTAACGGAACCATCAAAATTCAAATTCGAGGTCGTTTACACATGAATCGACATCCGTTCGACTTTTCCAACTTAAGCTTTCAAATAAGAGACTAAGTGTATCATTTCATTCTGAAATCACTCCGGACCCGAACCAACTAACCCGATAAGTCATAATACAGGTGTAGAACAAAAAAGAAGTAGAAAATGGGGGAACGGGCTACACTCTCGAAACAACCGGTGGGGTCGTTACAAAAATAATTACCCGATGTCGCCCACTTAAAAAGTAATTACAATTCATACCTATACAGCACAAACTTATTACTAGACTATTAAATTTCCTATTTTCCTTTTAATTTGCTTTATTCACATGAGGGGCAGGTGGAAAATTCAAATCTATTCCCTTTTTCTTTAATTACTTAAATCACATTACTTTTGACTATCTTTCCGTATATGATATGTACTTTGACTGTAGAAGCATATAGTAATAATTATTTAAAAAATATAAATAAAAATGAAATAGGGTATTCAAAGTGAGAAAAATGGACAAGAAGAATAAGTTGATCGGAGAAACTCCCGGTTCCCGTGCATACCACAATTTCAAAAGGATTGTCCTAAATTTTTATCCAATTGCAGTCCACATTTTCATTCACATTTCATCGTATTCTTTTCTTAATTTTCTTTATCTACATTGTGTACATGTGAATTGCAACTTCTTTTTTATGTATCGTTCCCAAGGAATTTTAAGAAATTTATTTGTCTTTTTTTTTGCTGATTAAATAAAAAGCACATGTATTATTCAAGGTCAAGCGTGATCCTCATAATAATTACCTAAAAATACCTGATTACTTAATTGGATGTTGTGTTCAAAGTTATATTTAGAGATTTTCTTGTTAAACTCTTTTTCAAACTCCAGATCTAGACTTTTGTGTGTGTTTGAAGACCCACCATTGTTGAGCTTGAAACTCTTGTATTTAAAATTCCTTTTTGAAGTTTTGTTGTTTGACTCGAAGTGGGTGTTATAAAATATTATTTATAGTACCTTTTAGGAAGTTCATATTGAAATTTTGTCGCATTTGAAGCTTATTTGAGGTGATTCGAATCGAATATTTCAGCTGAAAATTATAAAAGAAAAACACACTAACTCAATAGTGTACCGTTACAGTATATATATACTATATAGTATATTGTTATATTATACAGTTTATTGCAGCATAATGCAATAATATACTATAATAGTATATACTTTACTGTAATAATATATGATATATGACAAGATTATAGTATTATACCATAATAGTATATATTATACTGCAATAGTATATTGTTATAATTGGATCACATTTCAGCCTTTTGAAATATTCATGTCTTTTTTCAAAATTTAGACGAAGCTCTCATTTGTTTTCCAAATGCTTTTCTAAATAAACTATTTAATGGAATTCCATGGAGGTATTATTCATTGCATAAGCTCTCATTGAGTTAATTAGATTATGTGACAACTAATATCATTTTAGTTTAATAATTAAATTAAAAAAATTAAACTCTTTGCATACAATTATATACCCCGTTGGTATAGCTATATACTATATTGGTGTCATATATTAGTTGGAATATTTTTTGGTTGTATTAGCTATATTTAATTGGTACACTATTTGATTTTTCTTTAGTAATAGTAGAATAGTACAGTATCTTGAATTTTTTTTAATTTTCCTTTATGCATGTGTATTATTTAATGATTTTGATTTTTTCTTTACGCGTTTGTTTTATATAATAGTATTATAGTACAATATCTTAGAATATATTCTTATATTAATATGTGGTACACTATTTGGTACACTATTTTTTTATCTTTCTCTTTATGCATGTGCATTATGTAATAGTAATATAGTCATATATAGTTGCCTAGAATTTATTAGTAGAACTGTATACCATATTGGTATAATTATATGTCATATTGGTATCATATGGTAGTTAAAATATTTTTTGGTTATGTTTAGCTATATTTTTAAGTGAATTCTATTCTGAAATGATTTATATAATCATGTTTTGCTGTGTTGGATTTTCTTGTACCTATGGACATAGATTTTGTGTATTATGTAATAGTTTTTATAGCTAGATGCAGTTGTTGGAACGAACCCGTACAACTATATACCCTATTAGTATAGTTATGTACTATATTGGTATCATATGCTAGTTGAATCATTTTTTGATTGTATTAGCTGCATTTAATTGGTACACTATCTGATTTTCTTTTAATAATAGTAATATAGTACAATATCTTGAATACTTTATTATATTAATATGTGGTACACTATCTTTTTATTTTTCTCTTTATGCTTGTGCGTTATGTAATAGTAGTATAGTCATATAGTTGTCGGAAATTAATTAGTAACGTTATTACCATGCTGGTATAGTTATATGCCATATTGTTATCATATGGTAGTTTGAATATTTTTTTGGTTATTTTAGCTGCATTTTTAAGTGATTATGTGATGACCCTGTCGGCCGTCTTAAGAATTAACACCCTGATCCCCTATTACTGCTTTCCCCGTATTTATTTCTACCATTTTGAATTGCCGGGATGTTCGGTTTTGAGTTTCGGAGAGTTTTGGGACACTTAGTCCCTAAATGAGAGCTTAAGTGTTGGAAATTTGACCGTAGTTAGAACAGTGTGAAGACGGCCTCGAAATGGGATTCTGATGGTTCCGTTAGCTCCGTTGGGTGATTTCGGGCTTAGGAGCATATTCGGATTGAGTTTTCGAGGTCCGCAGCTAATTTAGGCTTGAAATGCCGAAAGTCGAATTTTTGAAGTTTCCGGTTCGATAGTGAGATTTTGATCCGAGGGTCGGAATGGAATTCCGGAAGTTGGAGTAGCTCTGTAGTGTTGAATATGATGTGTGTGCAAAATTTCAGGTCATTCGGACGAGGTTTGATAGACTTTTTGATCGAAAGCGTATTTTTAGAATTTTAGAGTTCTTAGGCTTGAATCCATGGTTAATTCGAGGTTTCGATGTTGTTTTAGGTATTTTAAGGATTGGTACAAGTTTGGGCAGTGTTATTAGACTTGTTTGTGCTTTTGGTTGAGGTCTCGGGGGCCTCAGTATGATTTCGGATGGTTGACGGAAGGATTTGGAGTTTGAAGTTGCAGCTGAACTATAACTGCTGTCATAACCGCATCTGCGGTTGAGAGGCTGCAGGTGCGACTCCCGCAGATGCGGAATCCAGCCGCAAAAGCGGCAGATGAGGAAGGGTCCAGGAACCGTAGAAGCGGCATAAGTACCGTACCTGCATGACCGCAGATGCGGATTCTGGGTCGCAGGTGCGGCAGGGAGGTTTTAAGTGAGAACCGTAGAAGCGGTTCTCCAACAGCAGAAGCGGTATCACGGATGCGATTTTTGGACCACAGATGCGGGATTGTGTCACGACCCCAATTCACCCTCCGTGAACTATCGTGACGGCACCTAGTCTCTACGACTAGGTAAGCCTAACAAATGCGGAAACAAACAAATCTTGCGGAATAAATAATCGAAAGCCGAATAACTGAAAAAAATAGTATTTAAATGCTGCTCGGCATATACACACAACTTTTCAAGTCTGATACACTATCCCAAAACCCGAAAACTCACGGATCCACAAGCTAAGAAAAAAACACTACATAGCTCTAATCTCCAGAATGTCTAATCAAGAACACAAAGTACAGAAGGGCTAAATACTAGATGCAGGAATAGAAAGAGACTCCTCAGTCTGCGGACGCGGCAGATATACCTCAAAGTCCCGTAGAATCGCCTCGCCTCAAGAATGGTAAGCCTGAGTAGAGGTACCTGGATCTGCACATGAGAAACATGCGCAGGAAGGGCATGAGTACACCACAGCGATACTCAGTAAGTGCCAAGCCTAACCTCGTGTAACGACCCAGCCGGTCGTTTTTGGAATTTACGCCCCGATCCCCTAGTAAGTGCTTCCCCTAAGTTCTTTTCTGCTATTTTGGTTTGCCGGGACGTTCGGTTTTGAGTTTCGGAGAGTTTTGGGACACATAGTCCCTAAAGGAGAGCTTAAGTGTTAGAAAATGGTCCATAGTCAGAACTGTGTGAAGACAGCCTCGGAATGGAAATTCGATGGTCCCGTTAGCTCCGTTAGGTGATTTCGGGGTTAGGAGCGTGTTCGGAATGTGTTTTGGAGGTCCGTAGCTAATTTAGGCTTGAAATGCCGAAGTTTGAATTTTTGAAGTTTCCGGTCCGATAGTGAGATTTTGATCCGAGGGTCAGAATGGAATTCCGGAAGTTGCAAAAGATCCGTCATGTCATTTGGGATGTGTGCAAAATTTTAGGTCATTCGGACGTGTTTGGTTTAGGTTTTTGATCGAAAGCGTGTTTTGTGAGAATTCGAAGTTCTTAGGCTTGAATCATTGACTAATTCTCGTTTCCGGCATTGTTTTAGGTGGTTTATGGATTGGTACAAGTTTGAATTAGGTATTAGGTGTTATTGGTGCTTTTGGTTGAAGTCCCGGGGGCCTCGGGATGATTTCGGATGGTTAACGGAAAGATTTTTGAAGTTGAGGGATTGCAGTTTTTGCTGCTTCTGATATTTTCGCATCTGCGGTTTTGGGACCGCAGATGAGGCGCCGCAGATGCAGCTAGGTGTACCACAGATGCGGATTCTTAGGTGGCTTCCAGGTTCCGCAGATGCGGAAGTATAATCGCAGAAGCGATTTTGCATCTGCGGAAGAAGGACCGCAGATGTGGCTCCTGGACCTTTTAATGAAGTCACAGGTGCGGCAAATGTTCCGCAGAAGCGGGACCGCAGGTGAGGTCCCTTGACCGCAGATGCGGAATTCACTGGCCAGAAATAGTGAGTTCGAGGGTTTAGTTTCAAAGTTAGAAAAATCAAATTGGAGCTCGGGAGAGGGCGATTTTGAGAGGGATTTGAAGAGGAGATCATTGGGTAACGATTCTTTGACCCTTTCTAGTTATATTTCATCAATTTTTAGTTAATTTCATCATCTAATTTTTGAATGGAAAATGGGTAAAAAACTTCATAGACCTAATTATTGAGATTTGAGTGGGTTTTTGACCTCCGATTTGAGAGATTTTTATATGGTTAGACTCGTGAGAGTATGAGGGTTCAAAAAGTGTTAATTTCATCTGAATCCGAGACGTTGTCCTGAGGGTCATTTTGGTCATTTTACCTAATTTCGCGTCTTAGCTTTGAATTAAATCGTAGAATCAGCTGCTTGAGATGTTATTTACGATATGTAATTGAATTGAATAGATTTGGGCCATTTGGAGTCGGATACTCATGGCAAAAGTGTGGTTTTGAGTTGATTTTGGAGCCGGTTCGAGGTAAGTGGCTTGTCTAACCTTGGGTGGGGGATCTTCTCCCCTTAGGATATGATACTTGGTAATTGAATGCCTTGTACGTGAGGTGACGAGCGCGTACTTGTGCTAATTGTTGAAAATCCGATTTTACTTTAAGTATTTCGACTGAGTTCTTTTCTTACTTGTTCTATTCTACTTGCAAACATAGCATGTGTTAGTTTAGAAAAGCATGTTTAGTTGATTTAATTGCCTATTTGCTTAAACTGCGTTAATTGCGATACGTGAAGCATGTTAGGCTAGAATTAACTGTCTACTTGTTACGGACTTAGTATTTATTTCAATTCTTGAGCTGCTGCTGTGTGTTTTAAATTAGGACTACGGAACGGTATTCCGGGAGATCCCCCTGCACTTAATTTTGGGACTACGGTACGGTATCCCGGGAGCTCCCCTGTATTTTACTTTGGGACTACGGAATTGCATTCCGGGAGATCCCCCTGCACTTTATGAGTTGGACTACGGGACTGCACCCGGGAGATCCACTGGACATGATGTTTATATTTGGGACTACAGGACGGTATCCTGGGAGATCCCCGGTTGTTGTCTCGGATTTGAGTTATTCTTTTACTGTGTTTTGTTTGCCGTTGTAATAGTTGTTGTCGCCCTTATATCATGTGTTATTTAATTACACTGTCATTTTCACATTGTTATCCTGTATTATTACTTAATCTCAGTAGGGCCCTGTCCTTCCTCGTCACTACCCGACCGAGGTTAGGCTTGGCACTTACTGAGTATCGATGTGGTGTACTCATGCCCCTTCTGCGCATGTTTTTCATGTGCAGATCCAGGTACCTCCACCCAGGCGTATCATCCTCGAGGCGAAGAGATCTAGCAGAGACTTCGAGGTACATCTGCCGCATTCGCAGACCGAGGAGTCTCTATCTTATTCTAGCTTTGGCAGATATCCTTCCTTTCTTACTGTTGTTTTAGACATTCTGGAGTTAGAGCAGTGTACTCATTCTGTTAGCTTGTGTTCCCGTGAGTTTTCGGGTTTTGGGATGATATTGTAGACTTCCGTGTTATGGAATTGTATATGCCAAGTGGCACCTATGCACCGTATTTTCTTTTAACTGTTCAAGTTGAATTATTATTTTTCGCAAGTTATTTTTTTTTCGCATTTTAGGCTTACCTAGTTGTAGAGACTAGGCGCCATCACGACATGTTCACGGTGGGTGAACTGGGGTCGTGACAAGTTGGTATCAGAGCTCTAGGTTCATAGGAGTCACAGAACACAGGCCAGTTTATTAGAGTCTCGTTGATCGGTACGGAGACGTCTGTTCTTATCTACGGGAGGCTATGTAACTGTTAGGAAAATTCCACTTCATTTGATTTCCTTGTCGTGCGAAATTTTGACATCACAACTAAACTTCTGTCTTTCTATTCTCTCACAAATTATGAGGACACGCGCTACCCGAGAGGATCAGGCACCCGCGCCCCCTGCTGCAGCTGTCAGAGGCCGGGGTCGAGGTAGAGGACGAGGACGCGCTCGTGGTGCAGTCGGAGCACCCGCTCGAGCTACCGCCGAGGTACCACTAGCAGTACCAGTCGGGGTCCAGACACCCGATACGTCTGCCACTACTACTCCAGCACTCCAGGAGACTTTGGCACAGTTCATGAGTATGTACACCACTTTGGCTCAGGCAGGGTTGCTTCCCCTTGCTGCACCCACATCCCAGGCCAGGGGAGGAGTACAGACTCCCGCCGCCCGCACTAATGAGCAGCGAGTGCATGTTGAGCAGGCCCCAGAGGTTATACCTGCGCCGCCTGCAGTACCAATTCAGCCCGAGGATAGGGCAGCGGCTTCAGAGGATGAGCTGCGAAGACTTAAGAGGTTCAAGAAATATGATCCTCCGGTATTCAGTGGGTTAGCATCAGAGGATGCCTTGGGATTTCTGGAGGAGTGCTACCGTATTCTCCGCACTATGGGCATATCAAGATCGAGCGGTGTTTCCTTCACTATTTTCCAGCTTCGAGGATCCGCCTATCAGTGGTGGCGTGCTTATGAGTTAGACAGTCCGGATGAGGCAGCTTCCCTGACTTGGGCTCAGTTTTCAGATATGTTCACGAGGGAGTATGTTCCCCAGAGTGTTAGGGATGCTTGGCGCGCGGAGTTTGAGCGTTTGCGCTAGGGTACTATGACTGTCTCAAAGTATGCTGTCCGCTACATTGACTTGGCTAGACATGCCCCAGCTTTGGTTTCCACGGTCCGCGAGAAGGTTCGCCGGTTCATTGAGGGGCTTATTCCCAGCATCAGGTCTAGCATGGCTCGTGAGTTAGAGACGGATGTGTCTTATCAGCAGGCGGTGAGCATTGCTAGGAGGATTGAGGGTATGCATGCTAGGGACAGGGGGAGAGGGAGGCCAAGAGGTCTCGAGAGTCGGGCCATTTTTCTGGTGCTCGTGCCCCAGCTGCAGATCGTCATGGTAGGGGTCATATGGGTCGCCCCATTCATTCAGCTCTTCCAGCAGCCAGTGATATTCCAGCTCCACCTAGGCCTCAGGAGCCTTATTATGCACCTCCAGTCTCTAGTGCGCCTCCTGCACGGGGTTCTTCCAGTGGACAGTCCAGCAGACCTGGCCCGAGCCAGTCACAGCAGCCACGTCCTCCCAGAGCTTGCTTTGAGTGTGGTGACACACGCCACGTGGTGAGAGATTGCCCCAAACTCAGGAGGGGTGCACCTTCGCAGGCTCCTCAGCCACAGCAGGCCCCGCAGAGCTCTCAGGCTATGGTTCCAGCACCAGCTGCCACCCCACTAGCCTAGCCAGCTAGAGGTGGAGGTCGGGGAGGTAGAGGTCTCCCTCAAGGGGGAGGCCAGGCCAGATATTATGCACTCCCAGGCCGTACTGAGGTCGCCGCCTCCGATTCTGTCATCACAAGTACTATCTTGGTTTGTCACAGAGATGCATCGGTTCTATTCGATCCAGGCTCCACCTACTCTTATGTGTCTTCTTATTTTGCTCCGTATTTGGGGGTACCTCGGGATTCTTTGAGTTCCCCCGTTTATGTTTCTACTCCTGTGGGAGATTCTCTTATTGGGGACCGCGTCTACCGGTCATGTTTGGTTATTCTTGGTGGTTTTGAGACCAGGGCTGACTTATTATTACTCAGCATGGTTGATTTTGATATTATTTTGGGCATGGACTGGTTGTCGCCCATTATGCTATTCTTGATTGTCACGCCAAAACCGTGACGCCTTAGGTCACACTCCCAGTAGAGTTATTTCTTTCCTTAAGGCTCAGCGGATGATTGAGAAAGGTTGTGATGCGTACTTAGCTTATGTGAGGGATGCCAGTATGGATACTCCTTCTGTTGATTCAGTCCCCGTAGTACGGGATTTCCCCGATGTGTTTCCAGCTGATCCTCCGGGCATGCCACCCGATAGGGACATTGATTTTGCATTGATCTGTTACCGGGCACTCAGCCCATTCTATCCCTCCGTACCTTATGGCTCCTCCTGAGTTGAAGGAGTTGAAGGAGCAATTGCAGGAATTACTTGATAAAGTTTTTATTCGGCCCAGTGTATCGCCTTGGGGTGCTCCTGTGTTATTTGTGAAGAAGAAGGATGGTTTTATGCGCATGTGTGTTGATTACCGCCAGTTGAATAAGGTGACAGTGAAGAATCGCTATCATTTGCCTCGTATTGATGATCTGTTTGACCAGCTTCAGGGCGCATGGGTGTTTTCTAAGATTGATTTACGCTCAGGTTACCATCAGTTGAAGATTCGGGAGCCAGATATCCCGAAGACTGCCTTCAGGACTCGGTATGGTCATTACGAGTTCCTTGTTATGTCATTTGGGCTGACCAATGCCCCAGCAGCCTTCATGCATCTGATGCACAGTGTATTCCGGCTGTATCTTGACTCTTTTGTCATTGTCTTTATTGATGATATTCTGGTGTATTCCCGAAGTCGGGAAGATCACGAGCAGCACCTGAGGACAGTGCTTCAGACTCTGAGGGAAAAGAGATTATATGCAAAGTTTTCAAAATGTGAGTTTTGGTTGGATTCCGTGGCATTCTTGGGTTACGTGGTATCGAGTGAGGGCATTCAGGTGGATCCGAAGAAGGTAGAGGCAGTGCAGAGTTGGCCCAGACCATCCTCAGCTACAGAGATTCGCAGTTTCCTCGTCTTGGCGGGCTACTACCATCGGTTTGTGGAGGGGTTTTCATCGATTGCAGCCCCTATGACTAGATTGACCCAGAAAGGTGCTCCATTTTAGTGGACAGAGGAGTGTGAGGCGAGCTTTCAGAAGCTCAAGACAGCTTTGACGACAGCCCCAATTTTGATATTGCCTACCGGTTCGGGGTCTTACACTGTCTATTGTGATGCCTCGAGAGTTGGCCTTGGAGCGGTACTGATGCAGGATGGTCGGGTGATCGCCTACGCGTCCAGACAGTCAAAGATACATGAGAAGAATTATCTTGTCCATGATCTTAAGTTAGCTGCCATTGTTCATGCCTTGAAGATTTGGCGTCATTACTTGTACGGTGTGCCTTGTGAGATATGTACTGATCACCGGAGTTTGCAACATCTGTTCAAGCAGAAGGACCTTAATTTGCGTCAGAGGAGATGGCTAGAGTTGCTGAAGGACTATGACATCACTATCTTGTATCACCCGGGCAAGGCCAATGTGGTCGCCGATGCTTTGAGCCGCCGGGCAGAGAGTTTGGGGAGTTTGGCTTATTTACCAGCAGCAAAGAGGCCTATGGCGATGGATGTTCAGGCCCTAGCTAGCCAGTTTGTAAGATTGGATCTTTCGAAGCCCAGACGGGTCCTAGCTTGTGTGGTCTCTCGGTCTTCCTTGTTTGATCATATCAGGGAGCGGTAGTATGATGACCCTCATTTGCTTGTCCTCAAGGACAAAGTGTTGCATGGTGATGCTCGAGATGTGACCATTGGTGATGATGGAGTATTAAGGATGCAGGGTCGTTTTGTGTACCCTATGTCGATGGAATTCGGGAGCTGATTCTAGAGGAGGCCCACAGTTCGTGGTATTCCATTCATTCGGGTACCGCGAAGATGTATCAGAATTTCAGGCAGCACTACTGGTGGAGGCGGATGAAGAAGGATATTGTTGGGTTTGTAGCTCAGTGCCTTAATTGTCAACAAGTAAAGTATGAGCACCAGAGACCGGGTGGATTGCTTCAGTAGATAGAGATTCCGGAGTGGAAGTGGGAGCGGATCACCATGGACTGCGTATCGGGACTCCCACGGACTTTGAAGAAGTTCGATGCCATTTGGGTTATTGTGGATCGGCTGACCAAGTCCGCGCATTTCATCCCTGTGTGCACCACTTATTCCTCAGAGCGGTTGGCGGAGATTTATATTCGGGAGATTGTCCGTCTGCATAGTATTCTAGTTTCCATTATTTCAGACAGAGGTACTCAGTTCACATTGCGGTTCTGGAGAGCCGTACAGCAGGAGTTGGGTACTCGGGTGGAGTTGAGCACAGCATTTCACCCCCAGACGGACGGACAGTCCGAGCGCACTACTCAGATTCTTGAGGATATGCTCCGTGCGTGTGTGATTGAGTTTGGAGGTTCTTGGGATCAGTTCTTGCCATTGGCAGAGTTTGCCTACAACAACAGCTATCAGTCTAGCATTCAGATGGCACCGTACGAGGCCTTATATGGTAGGCGATGTAGATCTCCGGTGGGTTGGTTTGAGCCGGGTAAGGCCGGATTATTGGGCACAGATTTGGTTCAGGATGCTTTGGAGAGAGTCAAGGTGATCCAGGATAGACTCCGTACAGCCCAGTCCAGACAGTAGAGTTACGCGGATCGGAAGGTTCGTGATGTTTCCTACATGGTTGGAGAGCGGGTTCTGCTTCGGGTCTCGCCTATGAAAGGCGTTANAGGTTCAGTGGCGGGGTGAGCCGGTCGAGGAGGCGACCTGGGAGACCGAGCGGGATATGCGCAGCCAGTACCCTCATCTTTTCACTACTTCAAGTATGTTCTCTATGCTCGTTCGAGGACGAACGAATGTTTAAGTGTGGGAGTATGTAACGACCTAGCCGGTCATTTTTGGAATTTACGCCCCGATCCCCTAGTAACTGCTTCCCCTAAGTTCTTTTCTGCTATTTTGGTTTACCGGGACGTTCGGCTTTGAGTTTCGGAGAGTTTTGGGACACATAGTCCCTAAAGGAGAGCTTAAGTGTTGGAAAATGGTCCATAGTCAGAACAGTGTGAAGATGGCCTCGGAATGGAAATTCGATGGTCCCGTTAGCTCCGTTAGGTGATTTTGGGGTCAGGAGCGTGTTCGGAATGTGTTTTGAAGGTCCGTAGCTAATTTACGCTTGAAATGCCGAAGTTTGAATTTTTGAAGTATCCGGTCCGATTGTAAGATTTTGATCCGAGGGTCGGAATGGAATTCCGGAAGTTTTAGTAGCTCTATCATGTCATTTGGGATGTGTGTGCAAAATTTCAGGTCATTCAGACGTGTTTTAGTTAGGTTTTTGATCGAAAGCGTGTTTTGTGAGAATTCGAAGTTCTTAGGCTTGAATCATTGACTAATTCGAGTTTTCAGCGTTGTTTTAGGTGGTTTAAGGATTGGTACAAGTTTGAATGAGGTACTAGGTGTTATTGGTGCTTTTGGTTGAAGTCCCGGGGACCTCGGGATGATTTCGGGGGGTTAAAGGAAAGATTTTTGAAGTTGAGGGATTGCAGTTTTTGCTGCTTCTGATATTTTCGCATTTGCGGTTTTGGGACCGCAGATGCGGCTAGGTGTACCGCAGATGCGGATTCTTTGGTGGCTTCCAGGTTCCACAGATGCGGAAGTATAACCGCAGAAGCGGTTTCGCATCTGCTGAAGAAGGACCGCAGATGCGGCTCCCGGCCCTTTTAATGAAGTCGTAGATGCGGCAAATGTTCCGCAGAAGCGGGACCGCAGGTGCGGTCCCTTGACCGCAGATGCGGAATTCACTGGCCAGAAATAGTAAGTTCGAGGGTTTAATTTCAAAAGTTAGAAAAATCAAATTGGAGCTCGGGAGAGGGTGATTTTGTGACGACCCAAAGGGTCATCACCTATTTCCTCATCCATTCCGTGCTTTCGAGGCCTTAAAACCTCATTTTTTTTACTTGCCTCGATTTGCGTGCGCAGTCCGGGCGCGTAGCCGGAAAGCTTTTATGTTGAAATATGTGAATTCCGTGAAAAATTTGAAGAATTTTGATATTAATATGATTATAGTTGACTTTGGTAAACATTTTTGGTAAACGGACCCGGACCCGAGATTGGACGGTCCCGGAAGGTCCGTAGAAAAATATGGGACTCGGGCATGTGCCCGGAATCGAATTCCGAGGTCTAGAGCCCGAGATATGAATTTTTCCGTGAAATTGTTTCTCTGAAATTATTAAGGAAAATGGAAATGAAAATTGATTAAAAGACTATGGTATCGGGCTCGTATTTTGGTTCCGACGCCCGGTACAAGTCTTAAATATGTGTTAAGCGCTTTCTGTAAAGTTTGGTCGAAATCGGACGTCGTTTGACGTGTTTCGGACTATGAGTTCAAAGCTTGAAAGGTTATGAAGTTTAGAAGAAGAATCATGTGTTTTGAGGCTTGATTCAATGATTTTGATGTTATTTTGGCGATTTGATCGCACGAGCAAGTCCGTAGGATGTTTTTGAGGTTGTATGCGTGTTTTGTTTGGAGCCCCGAGGGCTCGGGTGAGTTTTGGATAGGTGTCGAGTTGCATTTTTGAACTTTGAAAAAAAATTGCAGATCAGGTCTGGTATTCTCGCATTTGCGAAAGATTCCTCGCAAATGCGAGATGGAAGGGTTTCAGCTTGGGTCGCAAATGCGACGCCACTGTTCGCAAATGCGATATGGCCATGATCGCAAATGCGATCGGATGTTCGCAAATGCGAACCTAGTCCACCAGACCCGAGTTCGCAAATGCGATCCCTGTGGTCGCAATTCCCAAGCCTGTGATGTTCGCAAATGCGAACTTACCTTCGCATTTCCCATATCCGAGGCCCAGCAAATTTTATACTTAGTCGAATTTTCACCACTTTTCACCATTCTTTCAAAACCCAAACACCATAGGCGAATTTTCAAGAGCAAACTTCATCCCAAATCACTTGTAAGTTGATTTTTACTCAATTCTTTAAATCTTTAACATCATTAAACATGTTTTCCACTTGAAATCAAAGATTTTCATGGGTGAAATTGGGATTTTTGGGTAGAACCTAAGTTTTCTATAAATTGGGGAGTCGGACCTCGATGAGGTCCGATTTCAAAACAAATTATATATTTGAACTCGTGGGGGAATGGGTAACCAGATTTTGGTTCGAACCTCGAGTTTTGACCACGTGGGCCCGGGGGC
>NW_017674660.1:0-2681 GCF_001879085.1 Nicotiana attenuata | reverse complement strand
CCAAGACTTGGTGGAGGGATTACTGTTTAGCCAGACCAGCAGGGTCGCCGCCTTTGACTTGGGATCAGTTTTCAGAGTTGTTTCTAGAAAAGTTTCTTTTACTCAGAGGGATGCTTACCGGAGACAGTTTGAGCGTCTCCAGCAGGGGTCTATGACGGTCACTCAGTATGAGACCCGGTTTATCGATCTAGCTCGCCATGCCCTCGTCATACTCCCCACTGAGAGGGAGAGGGTGAGGAGATTTATTGATGGTTTGATCCAGCCTATTCGTCTTCAGATGGCCAGAGAGGCGGGGAGTGATATTACTTTTCAGGAGGCGGCCAATGTGGCCCGGAGGATCGAGATGGTTCTGCCACAGGGGGGTGGTCATAGAACAGACAAGAGACCCCGTCACACAGGTCGGTTCAGTGGTGCCTCATCTGGGGGCAGGGATTCTTATGATAGGGGTCAGCCTTCCAGGCCTTTCCAATCAGCCCTCCAGGTTTCTCAGGATGCCCCAGGTGATCATGGTTCCCGTGGGCATTTTTCAGATCAGCAGTCACTCAGTGCACCGCCAGCTCCCATCAGTGCACCGCCACTTCAGAGTTTTCGTGGAGGTCACTCGGGTCGCCAGGGCCGGCCACAGCGTTCGGAGGGATGTTATGAGTGTGGTGAGTATGGTCACATCAGGAGAGCTTGCCCGAGATTGAGGGGTACCCAGTCTCAGCAGCAGGGTCCCCGTCCTATGATTCAGGCGCCAGATGCCCCACAGCCAGCCAGGGGTGGAGGCGGAGGTCATAGAGGTGGAGGTAGAGGCCATAGAGGTGGAGCTCAGACCGCCAGGGGCGAAGGTCAGCTAGCAGCAGATCGACCTAGGGATACAGCTCAGGGTGGTGGGGCCCAGCCCCGTTGCTATGCTCTCCAGGCTAGACCAGAGGCAGAGGCCTCAGATGCGGTGATCACAGGTACGGTTCTAGTTTGTGATCGAGGTGCTTCGGTACTATTTGATCCAGGGTCTACGTATTCATATGTTTCCTCTTATTTCGTACCATGCTTGGTTATGCCTAGTGATGCTTTGGGTATTCCTGTATATGTGTCTACACCGGTAGGTGACTCTATCGTGGTCGACCGAGTCCATCGTTAGTGTGTCATAGTGATTGAGGGTCTTGAGACCCGTGTAGACTTATTACTCTTAGATATGGTGGACTTTGATATCATTCTGGGTATGGATTAGCTATCACCCTATCACGCTATCTTGGACTGGTATGCCTCGCTTAGAGTGGAGAGGGACTCCAAGTCATTCTACCCGTAGTGTCATATCGTACATGAAGGCTCGATGTATGGTCGAGAAGGGGTGCCTGGCCTATTTGGCCCATATTCGTGATTCCAATGCTGAGGTTCCTTCCATAGACTCTGTGCCTACTGTCCGGGAGTTTTCCGATGTCTTTCCTTCAGACCTGCCGGGTATGCCACCCGACAGGGATATAGATTTCTGTATTGACCTAGTTCCGGGCACTCAGCCCATTTCTATTCCGCCGTACAGAATGGCCCCGCCGGAGTTGAAGGAGTTAAAAGAACAGTTGCAGGATTTGCTGGAGAAGGGTTTCATTAGACCCAGTGTGTCTCCCTGGGGTGCGCCGATGTTATTTGTCAAGAAGAAGGATGGGTCAATGAGGATGTGTATTGATTACCGGCAATTGAACAAGGTAACGGTCAAGAATAAGTACCCACTGCCGAGGATTGATGATTTGTTCGACCAGCTTTAGGGTGCCAGAGTATTCTCCAAGATTGACTTGCGATCTGGCTACCATCAGTTGAGGATTAGGGCATCCGATGTCCCTAAGACAGCCTTCCACACTCGGTATGGGCATTACGAGTTCCTGGTTATGTCATTTGGATTGACCAATGCCCCAGCAGCATTTATGGAGTTGATGAACCGAGTGTTCAGGCCATATTTGGACATGTTCGTGATAGTCTTTATTGATGATATTTTGGTGTACTCCCGCAGCCAAGAGGAGCACGAGCAGCACCTTAGAGTGGTTCTTCAGACTCTGAGGGATAGTCAGTTATATGCCAAGTTCTCCAAGTGTGAGTTCTGGCTGAGTTCAGTTGCATTCCTGGGTCACGTTGTATCAGCTGAGGGTATTCAGGTGGACCCAAAGAAGATAGAGGCAGTGAAGAACTGGCCTAGACCAGCATCAGCTACAGAGATCCGGAGTTTCTTGGGGTTGGCAGGCTACTACAGACGGTTCGTGGAGGGATTTTCATCTATTGCAGCCCCGATGACCAGATTGACCCAGAAGGGTGCCCAGTTCAGATGGTCGGATGAGTGTGAGGCGAGCTTTCAGAAGCTCAAGACAGCTCTGACTACGGCACCGGTGTTGGTTCTGCCCACAGGTTCAGGGCCCTATACTGTTTATTGTGATGCTTCCCGTGTTGGGCTTGGAGCAGTGTTGATGCAGGATGGCAAGGTCATTGCCTATGCTTCGAGGAAGTTGAAAATTCATGAGAAGAACTATCCAGTGCATGATCTGGAGTTGGCAGCCATTGTCCACGCCTTGAAGATTTGGAGGCACTATTTGTATGGCGTGACGTGCGAGGTGTTCACTGATTATAAGAGTCTACAGTACTTATTTAAGCAAAAGGATTTGAATTTGAGGCAGAGGAGGTGGTTGGAGTTGTTGAAGGATTATGATGTCACT
>NW_017674659.1:74528-89405 GCF_001879085.1 Nicotiana attenuata | reverse complement strand
GGCTGTAAGAGCACGGAAGATGTCGGCCAATATCATAGGTGCAAGTGTACTTTTGGCTTGAGTAATTAACGTGCTGACGACCCCAGCTATTTTTATGTCAATGTTCCCATCCTTCCTTGGAAATACTAAAAGCCCCAGGAAAGCTACCATGAAGGCGAAACGTCGATGCTCCTCCCACTTCTGGCGGTTTCCTTTGCTACATATCTTACTTTCTGGGTTGTTGAACCCCCCGATATGGCCATATCGATGATATATGAAGCTCGGAGTACAAAAGCCATTTGCCAGATCTATGTTATGGATGGTTCTGACTATCTTCAAAGAGTCTAGAAATCTGTGCACGGCTACAACTCTGGGGGCAACCAAGTATTTGTGCCTCAACGGAACCTCATCCCTTCCCATGTAGCCAGCTATTTCCTCTAATGTCGGGGTAAGCTCAAAGTCCGAAAAATGGAACACATTATGTGCCGGATCCCAACATGTAACCAGTGCTCTAATAATATCTCCCCGAGGCACAATATCGAGCAAACCGGTAAGCCTTTTCAAATGTTTCTTGACTGCATCTTGCCCTTCTCCGCCTAAATCGTTCCACCACAGACGTAACTCCAAAGGGATTTTATGCATGATTGAAAATAATTCATTTTGAGTCGTGCTCATCCTGCACATTTATTAAAGTGATTTTAATCACCTATTTTGACCTAAAAGAGAAAAATGGCACAATCTCTGTTCAAATTTCTAATTTAAACAAACAGCCGGTATTGCGGATACGGCCTTTCAGCACTTCATAAGGAAGATTTTAAGGTTGTGCCTGCTAACCGTTAAATATGTTTCAGGGGGGCTGTTCTCGCAAAAACAGCCTTCCGGCGCCCTTTTGGGGACATTCGGCTTATTTTAAACAAGAATGGCGGCACCCGACTTATTCATGATGAAATTAAAAATTTTGGCATTTTTGGCTATTTTTGGAAAAGGGGAGGTTGGACCCGATGAGGGTTGCCTACGTATCTCACATCCGGTGAGAATCAAACCAGCGTAGTTCGGGCAAATAAATCTAACTATTTTGAAAACAAGACTCTTTTTTTTGTTTTTGTTGGCAAATACACTATTTCTGAAAGCAAGATTCGTTTTTTATATTTTCTTTTCAGTGGCAAATAAAATAAACTAATTTGAAAATAACACTCTTTTTGTTTTTCTTTTCCATTGGCAAACTTAAAAAGAACTTTTCTTCTTCTTTTTTTTTCATTTTCTCAAAATTTGGCAGCATTTCGGCACTACTTGGACATTGGTTTTTCTAATATAGGTAATTAACTCTCGACACTACTATTTTCTCTTTTCCCTTTTTTTTTTTCAATTTTCCAGATATTCAAAGTCGGTCAGCGTGCGAGTCCAAAACAGATAAATGCACAAGTAGGATGCATCAGGATGGTCCATTATTCCGGGTACACCTGTCCTAGACGGACCCAACCCCTGTGTTGAGTCCCCTAAGTCAAAATGCACGTGATGCGGATAAGCGTTCCTACTAGGGATCCGGCATGAAGTCAAGTTCTTCTAGGTTCAAAACCTGGGTATGTGTTCTAGACTGTGTACCCGAGCGGACAACTCGAGTCGAGGAGGGGGCTACGTACCGGGAACCAAAAGGCCATCCGGCTTAGTAACTTGTCCGGCCTCTTTCTTATTTCAGGGTATTGACACTAACAGAATAGGGAGTCTCCACCAGTGAGCACATCCCCGAAGGTGAGAAGAGAAGGGTTTCGCCACAGTTTATATACAATCCAGATAATATCAAAGCGGTAAAAAACAACATTTTGCACATTTAGCATGAAACATGTAGGAAGATCAGATAAAGCCAAATACAACAATATATCTAAGCTCGAATTCTGAACCCTGAACCAGAGATTCTGGGTTCTTGTCCCCAGCAGAGTCGCCAGAGCTGTCACACCTCCTTTTTCCTACACCTGTGAGGGTGTAAAGGAGTTTTTCCAATTAAAGGACAGTCGGAACGGGATTTATTATTAACATTCAGAGTCGCCACTTAGGAGATTAATGGTGTCCCAAGTCACCGGTTGAATCCCGATCCGAGGAAATTATGACTCTGTTAACAGTCCGCGAACCAGAAATCCAAGTAAGGAGTTCTGTTAACCCGGGAGAAGGTGTTAGGCATTCCCGGGTTCCGTGGTTCTAGCACGGTCGCTCAACTGTTGTATTTGAATTTATCTGATTTCAAAACATGTTCTAGCTTATGTGCTTTTATCATTCAAACGCTTTTATTTTTATTTTTAATAAGAATTGCAACGTCGTGAAAACGCATCTCGAATCACGTCGCATCAGTGAACCCGTGATTGTTAACACATTTCGACTTCGTTGAGATTTGGATTTGGGTCACATAAATGTGCACCCAAATTTAGGAAAGTAATATTATTAAAATACGCGCCTACAGCAACTACGCGTTATCATCTTTGGGGAAAACCGTGAAATTCGCTAAATGGCTCGTCTCGGAGTCTAAAGATTAATAAAATATTTATTGAGGGCCTCGTAATTTGTGTATTTTGCTTGGCGAGGCCCATCTCATTTATTATTTAAAGGCAAACCTAAAAACAACTATGGTTCTCTATTTACTTGTCTCTAGTAATGGAGGAAAAAGTCCTACTTAATTCATTATTGGGCTGAGTGGTAATTATGCATCACAGTCCAGCCATTGGGCTCTAAGATAAGCCCAACGAGGGGAAAATACATTCAGGTCTGCACGCTTTCAACTGGTCCATCAAACGCCTTGGTCCAGGCCCAAACGAGAATGGAGTCAAAACTGAGCCTGGGCCTATGCCAAACCAATCAGAACCTCAAATCGACAAATGTAAATCTGCTGAGTTACTTCATGCTATTTTAATTGTATTCAATGACTTATACAAGGAAGAACAAAGTATACTTATTTATTTGCCTACTGGTGCGTTCCTAGATGTCACTAACGGTGAAAATCACACCAGAGGAAGCATCAAAATTGCATGTTAAAATGCAATGCACGTGACTGGTACACTAGAGTGGCCATCAACTACNACACCTGTGAGGTGTAAAGGAGTTTTTCCAATTAAAGGACGGTCGGAACGGGATTTATTATTAATATTCAGAGTCGCCACTTGGGAGATTTATGGTGTCCCAAGTCACCGGTTGAATCCCGAACCGAGGAAATTATTACTCTATTAACAGTCCGCGAACCAGAAATCCGAGTAAGGAATTCTGTTAACCCGGGAGAAGGTATTAGGCACTCCCGAATTCCGTGGTTCTAGCACGGTCGCTCAACTGTTGTAATTGATTTTATCTGATTCGCCTTTTATTTTAACCGCTTTTACTTTTGTCTTTTTAATAAGAATTGCAACGTCGTGAAAATGTATCTCGAACCACGTTACACCAGTGCACCCGTGGCTTTTGACGCATTTCGACTCCGTTGAAATTTAGATTTGGGTCACATAAATGTACACCCGCATTTCAGGAAGGTAATATTAAAATAATGCGCCTAAAGCAACTACGCGTTTGCATTATCTTTGGGGAAAATCATGAAATTCGCTAAATGGCACGTCCCGAAGTCTAAAATATTTTTAATATACTTAAGAGGGCCACGCAATGTATTATTTTTGTTTGGCGCGGCGCACCTCATTTATTTTAAAGCCAACCTAAAGAACTTCGATTTTTCTATTATGGTTTGTCTCTAAAAGGGGCCTAATTAATTAATGTTATAAGATTTGGGCCTCAAGACTCTACCATTCAGGGCTTCGTAATTGGCCTCAAAGAAGTAATGGTACACAATTCAACAAGTGATTTAATTCAAAGTTAGGCATTCTTTTGGGCTTGGTTGCATTTTGGCCCAGAGAAGAGAATATCTGTATCAGCTTTTTAAGGATAAAAGGACATGGGGCTGTCCAGCGCTGGGCCATAATAACAGCGCAATTGGAGACTCGAATTTCTCCAGCCTGTTGCCAGTCTTGGGCCCAAAACTAGAGCTCAAATTGAGTGTTCATTTCAATGAGATCTCATACGTTGGACTCCAATTAAAAATTAATGCAGCAATTTGTAAACAAATAGACAATTCAAATTCGTCCAAGTTGAACACCTACTTTGTTTCAAAACAAAATCCGTATTAGTAGTCTGATTTTATTCGAACTACATCATTGTTAAATTCAGTGAATCAACATAGACCCAGCATTCTCACTGGTTTCAATTGAATCAAACAAAACAAGCTTAATCAATAACCTTTATTTAGATCTCAAGCTACTATAATACTATAACATGAAATAGGCTAAGCCACAGTTATTAACGAAATAGACAGTCCATAGAGTCCAAATACAAACTGATCTATAATCTCATTGCTACAAATAAAATAGTATTCAAATCAATCAATCATGCTGCACATCTAAATTAAAGGAGAATAACAGAGAACTAAATGCAGTGATAATCCAGGATTTGTTATTTTTCTTCAAGCATGCTGTTCCAAGCATTACATACTACTGAGGCCAAGGATATACCTGAAGTATGAATCAAATAAGAAGAAGGAAAGAAGTTAGCAGCAGTAGCGAGCAGATGTTTAACAGCAGCTCAAAATCGGGTTCACAGCTCAGTAAACAGTATCAAAACCAGTCCAGAATTGAATTTAGGGATGGACGGCACCAACAATCAACCAAGTAAACTTGAATAAACCCAAATAGACTATGAACTAATCCCAGGACGACTTCTGAAACCAACTGTCAACAAAACCAGCCTAAAATTGCCTCAAATGGACCCAAACCCACTCGAGATACACCCAGGCACTACCAGAATGTATCAGCAAACAGACTATAGACTAAATGATGCAATTCAGAAGTTAAAGTTCAAAATTAACTGGAAATTTTCAATTGAACAGTTTTCTGACTTTTTTTGGTTTTTCTAGAGGTTTTCTATTATTTTTGGGTTTTGAATGTTGAATTTCAAAAATCAGATCTGAGACTTAGAGAGCACTTTTTTTGGGGGGGGGGGGGGGGGAATTTTAGAGCTGAAAAACTTGTTATACAAAGCAAATGAATGCCTATTTATAGGTGAACTTAGGGTCCAATTTCAGATTTTCACTTTACCCATTGGTCCCTATTTTAATTCTATTTTTACCCTTTATTTTCTGACTTGTTACACAAGTTACTGCCCTAAGTTTACTGAAACCTGCACTATAGTCCATCCTAGAAGGTTCTATACCTATTGCAATTCCTATTCTACCCTTACCTTGGTTCTAAAATTACCATTTTGGCAAAACATGCCATTTTCAATCCCTAAAACACCCTCAAACCTCTCCTAGAATTACCAACATGTTTTAATTAATTACACTTAACCAATTTATCCTGTAACCTAAATTTATTAAGGCTTAAACAGTAATTTAAAGAAAACCCTAATTAACCAATTTCCGATTGAACTAATTAACCCTAGCTAATACCAATTATGGAAATTCAAATGATCTAAACTAACAACAAAATTAAAATTATTAAATCATTACAGTTAAACATGAAACTAATCTGCCAGAATTTTGAACAACAGGTAACAATTAACATAATCGAAAGCTAACCAGAATCAAAATATATTATCCAAACAACAGTTAAATTGAAACCCTATAGCCCTAATTTAAGTATCATGCAGGAAAAAAAAATACCCTAATTAAAGCGAAACAAACAAGTCAAAAAAAATCAGAAAAGAAAGGAACAAGAAGGCTTACCGATTATGGAACGAACTCTGGCCAGCCATTGTTGTTTGAATCCTCCAGGATTCTTGACACGTAACATCCCTAATCGTGTGTTTTCAAAAGAAAACACGTGATTAGGGAAATTACGGTCCAAAATCCCCAAGATTTCTGAGTTAGGGTTCTGCCGGAATTGGGATTTAGAATTTGTAATGTTCCGGGCAGATTCGAGGTTTCTAGGTATGAATTAATGATGAGGGAGGGCTGAGGAGCATATAGTATGAATTTGGGCCGGTTTGGGTGAGTTTGTGACTTGGCCGGAAGAGTTTAGATTTGATATTCGAGGCGATTGGATGGGATTCGAGACAAACTAAGATGGGGTTGGAAAGACGAGAGAACGGTGGTTCTAGGGTGTAATTTTGGTGGCCATCGGAGCATCGCCGCCGCCGGCGGCGATTTCCGGCCGGCGGCGCTAGGGCGGAGGACGGCGGAGATGGGAGGAGGACGGCGGGGCAACGCCGACGTTAAAGGGAGTACGAGGAAGAAGGGTTGTGTTTTGGTTTTTTTGTATGATTTTCGGACAGTTTTATTTAGATTGAAGGATCAATCGTGGCCATTGGATTAGATGGGATGAACGGTCGTGATTAAACGACGTCAAAACGACGTCGTTTTGAGTATGGGGCAATTGGACCGGGAAGGGCGTTTGGGCCAGTGGTTTGGTCCGGTCTTGAGGGGTTTTTGGGGTGGGCTGAACCATTTTTGGCCCAATTTGGGCATTTTATTGAGACCAATTTATTTTCTTTGTATTTTCTTTATTTGTATTTTTGTATTTATTTATTTTCTGATTTTATAAAATGCTAAAATAAAACTAAAAATAAATTGACTCTAACAATTATATTTCATAATTAATTCCTAAAGAGAAATGCAACTAATACCAAAAAATGCAAAATGGACCCTTTTTGTTATTTTCTTAACATTTTGTTCTAAAACAAATTAATACTAAAATATGAAATTAAATCCTATATGCAAAAATGCATATTTTTGTATTTTCATATGAATTAAAATGCACAAATAAAAATGCAACAATTACCACAAAATGCCACAAAATTCACAAAAAAATTACAAAATACTAAAGAAATTGTTTTGTTTGAAATTTTGGGAATTATTGCTTAGGGCAAAAATCACGTGCTCACAACGAGTATCTATACGTCGGTGTCAAGCATGCCCGTGAGTCTGATACTATGATAAATGTGACTCCGTTTCGTATTGTTCATGCTTTATATGATGATATCTATTGTTGAACAAGGCTTGTGGAAGTATTATTGGTAATTGAACATTGTAGAGCGTTGGCTCAAGTTGTGAAGTAATTGTGGAAAAGAGAAGAGGTTTATGATATTGTCTCCCTTGCCGGGATGTTATTATTTTGATATTATCTCCCTTGCGAGGATGTTATTATTCATGATATTATTTCCCTTGCCGGGATGTGTTTATTCTTGTTGTTGGTTCCCTTGCCGGGATATTGTTGTTTCCTTATTGTTCCCTTGCTGGGATTCTTTTTGTGATTGGTATTGATTTGTATATTGGGATCGGGTTGCACGCCGCAACAATATTATATTATGGGATCAGGTTGCACGCCGCAACAAGGAGTAATAAGGGAGGACATGAGGAGTCGGGTTGCACGCCGCAACAATAATATTATGGGATCAGGTTGCACGCCGCAACAAGGAGTAATAAGGAAGGACAGGAGGGGTCGGGTTGCACGCCGCAACAATAATATATGGGATCGGTTGCACGCCGCAACAGTGATATATGATTTGGGTCGGGTTGCACGCCGCAACAGTGATATATGATTTGGGTCGGGTTGCACGTCGCAACAGTGATATATGATTTGGATCGGGCTGCACGCCGCAACAGTGATATATGATTTGGATCGGGTTGCGCGCCGCAACAATAAAGAATAAAAGTGGTTATAGATTCATTACTTATTCCTTATTCTGGTTGGCGTGAAATTTAAGATGTTCTTTATGCTTTTCTCCTGAGATCTGTTGGTACTTGATATTCCCCACAGCATGTTCCCCTTCACATCTTTAACTTCTAGTTCCTGTTATTATTACTTGCCGTATATGCTTTAACTGCACAGGTTTATTTGGTAGCCATGTCCTAGCCTCGTCACTACTTCGCCGAGGTTAGTCTCGATACTTACCAGCACATGGGGTCTGTTGTGCTGATACTACACTCTGCACTGTGTGCAGATCTCGGTACTGCAGCTGTTGGACCACCGTGAGATTGCTGCTTCCAGTCCATCAGGCGACCCGAGGTAGTCCTGCAGGCGTCCGCAGGCCTTGGCATCTCCTTCCATCATTTTCCTTTTTTTTTATTATTTATTCAGAGACAGATTCGTGTATTTCTATTCAGACTTTATTTGTAGTATTCACAGACGGTCCGTGACATTGTGCCACCAGATTCTGGGTAGAGTTGTACTTGGACTTCCGCAGTTTGTATTAATCTAAACTATCAAATTTCGTCTTCCGCATTGTTTGTGTTATTATTATTTCCGCTGCTTTTGTTATGTTGTTTTGAAATTGTTAAGGGATTAAAAATGAAAATGGTTAAATAATTAAAATAATTAGCTTGCCTAACTTTTACCAGTAGGCGCCATCACGACTTCCGATGGTGGAAAATACGGATCGTGACAGTGTAGCTGCTCACAGTAAATATTCTTGTACCATTTTGTTTTCATAGTCACAAATATGGTGGTAAACAGGCGTGTTAATCTGAACTTGACCGTGTTAAAAGTGCATTTGATAAATACTACGTAGTTACTAATTATAATTTAGTACAGTCCGGTTATGTTTCATACGTGTATAAAATGGATTGGTTCAAAAATTAAGAAGAATTAACCCAAATAGCAGCTCACCTGATCTCTTAAACTAAAAATAGCCGGCTGATATATTTCATATATCTATCTATATCTATATCTATATTATATTATATTAAAAGCACGAAGGTCGTTAGCGAAATGTCGTTCGCCTTTTTAACCCTTTAAAAATAGATTTTATAGACAAAATTGTAATTTGTTATAAATAGAATTCTATTTATGGTGAATGTCTATATTTAGAGAGATTCTAGGGTTTATTACTTGGTGGCTAAGTCAACCTCTCCCTATAAATAGAGGGTTCTATTCCATTGTAATTGATCCCAAAATTCAATAAGAATTCCCTCTCTCTCTTTCTCTGCAATATTACTCTTGTTCTTTTATTATTTTATAACACGTTATCAGCACGAGACTCTACCGTCTCAAGAAGCTCTTTGAGAAAATTAAGGTAATTTTTCTCCTCTTTTTAATTATGACTGACATTATGAAAAGAAAGTTCGTTGCCCTTGAAATTTCGGGCAAGAACTATATGACATGGGTGTTGGATGCTGAAATCCATTTAGATGCCATGGGTCCTGGAGACGCCATTAAAGACAGAAATAAAGCATCCACCCAAGACTGTGCTAAGGCCTTGATTTTCTTGCGCCATCACCTTGATGAAGGGTTGAAAATTGAATATCTCACAGTCAAAGATCCACTTATTTTGTGGAATGGCTTAAAAGAAAGATATGACAACTTAAAGTTGGTCACTCTTCCACAAGCACGATATGATTGGGCTCATTTGAGGCTCCAAGACTTTAAGTCTGTTTCTGAATATAATTCTGCGATGTTCAGAATTACTTCTAAATTGAAACTCTGTGGAGATACTATCACTGATTATGATATGCTTGAAAAAAACGTTCACAACGTTTCATGCCTCCAATATGGTTCTGCAACAGCAGTACAGAGAGAAAGGTTTCAAGAAGTACTCTGAGCTGATTTCTCTTCTTCTTGTGGCTGAGCGAAACAATGACTTGCTCATGAGAAATCACGAAAATCGACCCACTGGGTCTACACCATTGCCTGAAGTGGATGAGGTGTATTCCCATTATGCTAAGCGAGGAAAAGGCCGTGACTCTATTCGTAGTCGTGATCGTGATCATGGTCGTAACCGTGGTCGTGGCCGTAGACAAGGAAGAAATTTTCCTGGTGTTAATCATCCCCAAAGAGAAATAACCACCAAAAGTGGAAAGGGAAAGATGAGAAGCCAAAAGCAAATGGTCCAGAAACTGAATGCTATCGTTGCGGTGGAAAAGGGCATTGGGCAAATATTTGTCGTGTACCAAGACATTTGGTTGAGCTTTATCAAGCATCTCTAAAGAATAAAGGCCTTGAAGCCAATTTTGTCTCTGACAATGATTTTGACATCACCCACTTGGATGTGGCAGACTTCTTTGAGCGCCCTGATGGAAAAATAGACCACTTGATCGGTGATGGATCCGTGGTTAAAGATGATTGAGTAGTTTGATTTTTATTTTTACATATTCATAGTAGCTAATAAACATCATGTAATGATAGTTTTTTACATGAGTAGTAGTCAGTAGTACCAAATTAGATTGTTTCTATTTTTCAATACTTAAATACTAGTATTATATTATTCTGCTTAAAACAGAAAATTAGTACCAATAGCAGTTCGGAAATATATGCTGCATTTTTAATATTTGTGTTCAAGAAAATTCTTTGTTGCTGCACTTTTAATATTTGTGTTCAAGCAAATTCTTTGTAAGCCTAGTAATATGATAAAGCATCATTGACTTTTTCTTCAAGGAGGATATCAATTAAGGTTACATGTATAACTTTGAACATCTTTTTAACATATTTAATTTAGGAAGTCCTTTCGTTATTTAACCATTGAATTATTCGTTAACGTGCTAATATGACTCCAATATCTTCTTGTTTTGGAAGCAGACATGGATATCCTACAAAGCAAACTTGGATCAAATATTTGTTTAATTGATTCATGTACGACACATACAATATTCAAAGAGAAAAAAATATTTCTCTCATTTAAGTATGTGTAAGGCAGATGTTACTACAATTTCTGGTAGTAGTAATTTAATTGAAGGCTCTGGAAGAGCTACTATAACTCTGCCCATGGGAACAATACTTATTATAGAGAATGCAATGTTTTCCTCAAAGTCTAAGAGGAACTTGTTGAGTTTTAAAGATATCCGCAGAAATGGATATCATATTGAGACAATAGATGAGAATAATCTTGAATATCTCATCATTACCAAAAATGACTCTGGCCAGAAAAGGGCTATTGAGAAGTTCCCATCTTTATCTTGTGGCCTGTATTGGACAAGAATTAGTGCAATTGAGGCACATTCTATTGTAAACCAAAAGGTTACCGATTCCAATACTTTTGTACTTTGGCATGATCGATTGGGACACCCTGGATCAATTATGATGAGACGAATTATAGAAAACTCAAATGGGCATCCATTAAAGAATTTGAAGATTCTTTTAAATGATGAATTTTCTTGCACTTCTTGTTATCAAGGCAAGTTAATTATTAGACCATCACCAACAAAGGTTGGAATTGAGTCCCCTGCGTTTTTAGAACGTATACAAGGGGACATTTGTGGACCTATTCACCCACCTAGTGGGTCGTTTAGATATTTTATGGTCTTAATAGACGCATCTTCTAGATGGTCTCATGTGTGCCTATTGTCATCACGCAACCTCGCGTTTGCAAAATTAATGGCACAAGTAATTCGATTACGGGCGCAATTCCCCGATAATCCAATTAAGTCTATTAGACTTGATAATGCTGCTGAGTTTTCATCCCAAGCATTTAATAATTATTGCTTATCAATTGGGATAAAAGTGGAACATCCTGTAGCTCATGTTCACACTCAAAATGGCCTTGCAGAGTCTTTAATTAAACGTCTGCAATTGATAGCAAGACCGTTACTCATGAAAACGAGGTTACCCACTTCTGTTTGGGGTCACGCCATTTTGCATGCAGCAATGCTAGTTCGTCTCAGACCAACAAATTATCATAAATATTCCCCGTTGCAATTAGTTTTGGGTCATGAACCTAATATATCCCATTTAAGAATTTTTGGATGCGCAGTATATGTGCCTGTAGCACCACCATATCGCACCAAAATGGGTCCGCAAAGAAGGTTAGGAATATATGTTGGTTTTGAATCGCCCTCCATTATTCGCTACCTCAAAACATTGACGGGGGATTTGTTTACTGCACGATTTGCAGACTGTCGATTCGATGAGACACTCTTCCCAAAATTAGGGGGAGAAGTTGGTGAAACCAAACGGGAAATTTTGTGGAAAAATCCATCATTATCTCATCTTGATCCACGCGCCTCTATTTGTGAAAAGAGGTGCAAAAGATTATTCATTTGCAGAGAATAGCAAATCAAATGCCAGACACATTTACGGATTTGAAAAGGATAATAAAATCACATATCCCTGCAGAGAATGTTCCAATTTGTATTGATGTCCCTATTGGACAATCTTCTAGTGTCATAGCTAATGAGTCAAAAGCACGCCTGAAAACGTNCGATATTAAGACAAATTTGAATCGAGTGGATATAATGGTGGATTATGTCTTTGCATATATGTTAGCATCTAGCATTATGCAAGAAAGTGAGGATCTTGAACCTCAGTCTGGAGAATGTCGACAAGACGTGATTGGCCAAAATGGCAAGAAGCAATCCAATCAGAGTTGAACTCACTTGCGAAACGTGAAGTTTTTGGGCCTGTAGTCCAAACACCTAATGGTGTTAAGCCTGTTGGCTATAAATGGGTCTTTGTACGCAAGAGAAATGAGAAAAACGAGGTACAAAGATATAAGGCACGCCTTGTTGCACAAGGATTTTCACAAAGGCCTGGTGTCGATTATGAAGAGACATATTCACCCGTTATGGATGCTATAACGTTCCGTTATCTCATTAGCTTTGCTGTCCATGAAAAGCTTGACATGCATTTAATGGATGTGGTTACCGCCTACCTTTATGGCTCACTTGATAATGAGATATACATGAAAATTCCCGATGGATTTAAAATGCCAAACGCACATAATTCAAAGTCCCCGGAAATGTTTTCAATCAAATTGCAAAGATCTTTGTATGGTCTAAAGCAATCAGGACGAATGTGGTATAATCGTCTTAGTGAGTATTTATTAAAGGAAGGCTATCTAAATGATGCCATTTGCCCATGTGTTTTCATAAAGAAAACAACATCGGAATTTGTTGTACTTGCCGTATATGTTGATGACATAAACCTTATTGGAACTCCTATAGAACTCCGAAAGGCAATTGATTATTTAAAGAAGGAATTCGAGATGAAAGATCTCGGAAAGACAAAATTATGTCTTGGTTTGCAAATTGAACATTTGGCAAACAGAATATTTATTCATCAATCTACCTACATAGAAAAGGTATTGAAACGGTTTTACATGGATGGAGCACATCCATTAAGTACTCCGGTATGGTTTTTTTCGATTTCACTTTGATGTAAATAAGGATTACCATTTCCGACTTCAAGAAGAGAATGAAGAGCTACTGGTCCTGAAGTTACCATATCTTTAGTGTCAATTTGGTGTCATTAATGTATCTTGCCAATACTACAAGGCCTGACATAACTTTTTCAGTTAATGTCTTAGCAAGATATAGCTCTGCTCCTACAAGGAGACATTGGAATGGGATCAAACACATATTGCGGTATCAAAAGGGGACTACCGATATGGGCTTATTTTATGGCAACAATTACAGTCCCGATCTTGTTGGTTATGCTGATGCTGGGTATTTATCTGACCCACACAAGGCTCGGTCTCAAACAGGTTATGTATTTACCTGTGGAGGCACTGCCATATCTTGGCGATCGACTAAGCAATCAATTGTGGCTACTTCATCTAATCATGCTGAGATAATTGCTATTCATGAAGCAAGTCGAGAGTGTGTGTGGTTGAGGTCTATAATACACGTTATTCGAGACAAATGTGGTGTGAAATGTGACAAGTTACCCACAATTTTGTATGAAGATAATGCAGCATGCATAGCTCAATTGAAGGGAGGATTCATAAAAGGAGACAGGACAAATCACATTTCACCAAAGTTATTTTTCACACATGATCTTCAAAAGAATGGTGATATTAATGTGCAACAAATTCGTTCAAGTGATAATATGGCTGATTTGTTCACCAAGTCTCTACCGACGTCAACCTTCAAGAAGCTAGTGTACAAGATTGGGATAAGGCTCAAAGATGTGAATTGATGCCCTCATCGGGGGGAGTTAATGCGCGTTGCACTCTTTTTCCCTTACAAGGTTTTGTCCCACTGGGTTTTCCTTGCAAGGTTTTTAACGAGGCAACCAAAAGGCGTATTGTTAGATATGTGTACTCTTTTTCCTTTTCTAGAATTTTTTCCCATTGGGTTTTCTTTTAGTTAAGGTTTTAACGAGGCACATTATCTGTTGAATAGACATTCAGGGGGAGTGTTATAAATAGAATTCTATTTATGGTGAATGTCTATATTTAGAGAGATTCTAGGGTTTATTACTTGGTGGCTAAGTCAACATCTCCCTATAAATAGAGGGTTCTATTCCATTGTAATTGATCCCAAAATTCAATAAGAATTCCCTCTCTCTCTTTCTCTGTAATATTACTCTTGTTCTTTTATTATTTTATAACATAATTTAAGTTTATTTTTTAATATTTAAGACATTTAAATTCAATTGAAATTTTAGGAGTAACTATTTTCCTTATTGAGCTACGCAATAAATCCTAGTAATATTTAGGGAGGAGTTTGTGGAGGTTGCTATACATGTCATAAAATAGAGAGTTTTCAATTGTTTTCCAATAATAAATACACGTTTAAGATATAAATTTGCCTTTTTAACTGTAAAACACATCGAAATAGTAGTACCTTTAGGGTGTGTTTGCTATGAAGAAAAATATTTTTCGGAAAATATTTTTTAATTTTTTCATGTTTGGTTGGCTTAAATGTTATGGAAAACATTTTCCTTATGAACTCATTTTCGTTTAATTGGAGGAAAATATTTTCCTTATCAAGAGAAGGGAAAACATTTTCCAAAACTCCTTCACAACCTTCCCTACCCTCACCAACCCACCCCACCCTCTCTCTCCAAAAAAACTTTTTTTTTTTCAAATTTCAGTTTTTCCGTTACCACCCACCCTACTACCCCTCAACCTCACCCCCACTCCCACCCCCCTCCCCCAAAAAAATATTATTTTTTTATTGCAATTTCAAATTTCTGTTTTTTCGTTTTTCTGCACCGTTCACCCCCCTTCCCAACT
>NW_017674659.1:69313-74520 GCF_001879085.1 Nicotiana attenuata | reverse complement strand
TTTTTTCGTTTTCTGCCCTACCCCCCCCCCCCAAAAAAAAAATTTTAATATATTTTTTAATTTAGTTTTTTTTATTTATCGGTTTAAAGGTTCAAAATTTTACAAGTTCCAAAGTTATGAGTTCGGAGGTTTATGTGTTTGGAAGTTTACGGGTTTAGGAATTATAAAGTTTACGGGTTAGAAATTTCGCGATTTCGAAAGTTTAGCGGTTCGAAAGTTTATGAAAAATGTGGGTTCGGAAGGTTGTTGGTTTGAAAGTTTATGGCTTCATGTTTATTATATCTTAAATTATTTATGAATACTCTTGAGAAGTCATTTTCCTTAATTTGGGTACCAAACACCGGAAAATAAATAAGATTACTACTTATTTTTCAAGAAAATATTTTCCACGAAAAATATTTTCCGTTATACCAAACACACTCTTAATAACCTCGAAGCACAATTATATAACAACATGGAACACATCCAAATTCGTGATTTAAATGATTCCAAATAATTGGCTATTAGCTTATGTGTTACGCTGACTGATTATAGGAAAGTTAAAGTTGCAAATTCTCAGTTTACTTCAAAATTCTAAATATTGGTTCATATATAATTTTAAAAAAAGTAACTTTATCATATTAACATTTTACTCTATATAAATCATTTTCCATTTGAACTCTGTAACATAAATGTTCTTTTTGTAAATGAAAAAAAAATTATTATTCACCTATATTATATTAAGAAGGTAAAGTTGTAAGATTCACTTATTTCACCTAATTATATTTGATCTATTATACAAGTAGGGTTTGACATAATTAAACATAATTTTTAATGTTTTTATTTATCTGAAGTTAATTATTTTCTTATAGTGTAATTTTGTTTTATGTTGTACATCATTAATTGGCATCACATGTGCTAAGGTGATTGAATTTTGAGGCCACATTAAATGTGTACGAGAATAATTATTTTCTGTTTATTCTTTTTTTTTTGTATTTATCGGTGAAGAACGATGGAACGCAAACTCATATTTTCAGAATTTAAGATGGGTTTCAAAGATTTCGTTCCAGATTCAAAGTCAAGGAGTTGAAAAACATTTTTAAAACACGCTCTTAGGATATATAATTTATTTTTAAAAGAATAGCACTGTGATGAAAGAAAGCATAATATGATATTAAGATTCAAAATAGTTAAAAATGCAAAACTCTGAGGAATACATAAATGGAATGCACTATATTAAAAGCACGAAGACCCTTAGCGAAATATCGTTCGTATTTTTTATCCTCTAAAGATAGAGTTCATACTAGACAAAATAGTCATTTAATTATTTCCCTACAATTTTGAACTTTGAAATCAACTAAACAACAAGCCCAGTTTGGTCCCAACAGGTAGGGTCTGGGAAGGGTAGTCTGTACGCAGACCTTACCCCTACCTAATGCAGGTAGAGAGGCTGTTTCAAATAGACCCTCGGCTCAGAAAGGGCAAGAAGAAGAAGAGGAAAGCAAGGAAGGAAGAAAGATGGAAGATAAAAGAAAAAAAGGAGAGATAAAGGATAAGTGGTACCAAATAATAGCAACAGGGAATACAATACCTTAGGCGAACAAAACCACATAATGTAATAAAATCTAAGAATATGAAGGGATATGCATGCTACTAAGACTATCGGTGAACAACTATAAAGTACCTACTAACCTTCTACCTTAATCCACGACCTCCACACCCTCCTATCAAGGGTCATGTCCTCAGTGAGCTGAAGCAGCGCCATCTCCTGCCTAATCACCTCTCCCCAATACTTCTTAGGCCTACCTCGACCTCTTCTCAAACTCTCCATGGCCAACCTCTCACGCCTCCTAATAGGAGCATCAATGCTTCTTCTCTTAACATGTCCGAACCATCTCAGCCTCGACTCCCGCATCTTGTCCTCCACGGAGGCTACTCCCACTCTATCCCGGATAGCTTCATTCTTAATCATGTCTCTCCTGGTACACCCACACATCCATCTCAACATCCTCATCTCTGCTACTCTCATCTTCTGCACGTGGGAGTTCTTGACTGGCCAACACTCAGCCCCACACAGCATAGCCGGTCGAACCACCACTCGATAAAACTTACCCTTAAGTCTTAGCGGCACATTCCTATCACACAAAATACCGGAAGCGAGCCTCCACTTCATTCATCCCGCTCCAATACGATGCGCGACATCTTCGTCAATCTCCCCGTTACCTTGGATAATAGACCCGAATACTTAAAACTCGCTCTCTTGGGGATAACTTGAGCATCAAGCTTAACCTATACGTCTGCATCATGGGTCCCGTCACTGAACTTGCACTCCAGGTATTCTGTCTTGGTTCTACTCAGTTTGAAACCTTTAGACTCCAAGGTCTGTCTCCAAACCTCCAACCTCGCATTAACTCTGCTATGCGTCTCGTCAATCAACACTATATCATCGGCAAATAGCATGCACCAAGGCACCTCCCCTTGCATGTGACGCGACAATACATTCATCACCAAGGAAAATAAAAATGGGCTAAGAGTCGATCCCTGGTGCAACCCCATCACCACATGGAAATGCTCCGAGTCACCACCCACAGTCCTCACCCGAGTCTTAGCATCATCATATATATCCTTAATCACACTAATTTACGCTATCGGAACACCGCTAACCTCCAAACACCTCCACAGGACCTCCGTCGGAACTTTATCATATGCTTTCTCAAGGTCAATAAACACCATATGCAAATCCTTCTTCCTCTCCCTGTACTGCTCAACTAATCTCTTTACCAGATGAATCGCTTCCGTAGTCCAACGCCCCGGCGTTAATCCAAACTAATTCTCGAAAATAGACACGCACCTCCTCACCCTAGCCTCCACCCCCTCTCCCAAACCTTCATAGTGTGACTCAACAACTTGATACCCCTATAATTATTGCAATTTTGGATATCACCCTTGTTCTTGTAAAGCGGAACCATCGTACTCCACCTCCATTCTTCGGGCATCTTCTTTGTCTTAAAAATAACATTAAACAGCTTAGTGAGCAACTCCAAACCTGCCCGCCCGCGCTTTTCCAGAATTTCATCGGAATTTCGTCTGGCCCCGTCGCTCTACCCCTGCACATCTTATGCATCGCCCCTTCCACCTCCTCTACCGTAATCTGCCTACAATACCCAAAATCCCGCCGACTCTCGGAGTGCTCGAACTCACTCAGCACAATGCGTCTATCCCGCTCCTCATTCAACAATTTATGGAAGTATGTCTGCCACTTCTCCTAATAAGTGCCTCATCCATCAACACTTTTCCATCCTCGTCCTTGATACACTTGACTTGGTCTAAGTAACTTGATTTTAGGACTTTGAAATCGACTAAAAATTTATTTATTAAATACTTCCTTATTTTAACTATGTACAAAATCCTAACTATTAGGACTCTTCTTAAATCCTTCTAAGTTTCCAAGTTTTTTTATAAAACCATTTTAGGAACCGTTAGGCAATTTTTTTCCCAAGTCTTTGGCCTTTTTATTTTGATAAAAAATAATTTAATCATATTTTGTCCCAAACTTAGATAGTTAAATATAATAAAAGTCTATCTTTGTCCAAGTCCCAGTCAAGCATATTTATTTTTCAAGTCTTTACCTTTTTTGTTTTGTTATAAATAATAAAAATTATGGTTGAACTTAAATAGTTAAATATAATAAAATTTCATCCTTGGCCAAATCCAAATTATACATAAGTTACACCTTTTTAGTCTATTTCTGTTAGACTTATCGGCTAATTTGGTAAGCAAACGCGAAAAATCAGGCAAAATAAGTTTTTTAACAAATTGTTCTTTTGAATTTTAGTTTCTTCTCTCTCCGTTTATTGAAATGTTACGTTCATATTTTGACAGATTTAATTAGAACCGTCCCAAAATATTATAACCATATTTGGTGTAGTTGGAGCAATTGTACATCTCATTAGAGCACTAAAATCTATATCTATCTATCTATTTATATTATATTAAAAGCATAAAAGCCTTTAGCGAAATGTCATTCGCCTATTTTTCCCTTAAAAATAGATTGTATATTACAAAAAATTGTCGTCTAATTATTTTTCTAATTTTAGGACTTTAAAATCAACTAAAAAATTTTTATTAAATTTTTCCTTATTTAAATCCCATTAATATTAAAGTTGTATTGAAGTATTCCTATAAGATTCTTTATTATGCAAAACGTGAGATAGCAAAATTTGGTAGGAGTTAAACACACAACGAATTCTGAAAACATAAAGATTCAAAACATATGATTTTTCTTACTATTTCAAAATCGAATTCTTACTGAAAAATTATAATTATTCTCAAATATTTAAAAATTAGAATGAGCAAATATTCAGAATTTAAATTAACAAAAATTAAGTTATTTCTTTTAATGTTGAGAACAAACAATTAAGTCGTTGAATTAACTAATTAGCAAACGAATCCAATTCAATTATTTTACAAATTCATCATATAAGAAAAATTATTTGTTAAATTAACAAAACACTTAAAATACATTAATTTTATTTTTGTAAGAAGAGTATCGACAGTGAAAGAAATCATAAAATATAGCAAAATTAATTATAGTAAAAAAATGAAGATTCAAATATGTAATAATACTGAAGCAATAAGGTAAATTGTAGAAGGCAACTGATTATAAATGAGTTGTCATTTGTTTCTTTCTTGCATTCAGTCCAACAAATGAAAACATCTCGCTATAAGGTTTATGCTAAGTTTTTTCTTGTAAAATATTAGTTCAATATTAGTCATTCTTTAGACTTTACATTATCACTATTATATTTTTAGAAGGTATAATGTCAACTTTTTCTTTTGCAAATCTTTAAAAGACCAAAAGATTTAATTTTTAATTTGTGTTATTCGATAAACTCTTAAATAATTGTAAATATTAACAATTTTCATAAGTTTCGATATAAGTCCGGACAAAATAACAACAAGACATCTAAATAAAATTCCTTCATTTGTTAAGCTAACTAAATGGGAATAATATTTATTATTTAAAAAAAATCTTAAACTATATTTTATAACTCAAATAAAATATCTAATAATATATATGTAATATTCAAAATTTGTGTATTCATTAAAATAGATACACGCGCAAAGCGCGTACCCTAATATATATATATATATATATATATATATATATATATATATATATATATATATATATATATATATATATATATATATATATATATATATAT
>NW_017674659.1:52201-69293 GCF_001879085.1 Nicotiana attenuata | reverse complement strand
TATATATATATATATATATACCAGCTGAAAAAGTAAACATTGAATCTGGTAAGCTATTTCTATAACAATCCCAAAAATTAATTCGTATTAATTCAATTACTAAAAAAAATCAACTTTTTTTTTGTCAAATCCATCCACCTAGACTTTCACCTGTTTCGGTGATGGGGGGTCTGGCTGACCCCTACCATGTATATTAACATCTAAAATAGTATAAAGGAGGGGGACATGTGAGCTTACCTCTTAACTTCCTAAAACATAGAGTTGGACATCTCCAAACTCTTAGATATTCTAGACTAAGACTACCATTTACATCACTAGCATGTGCAAAAAAGCGTGAGATAAATTAAGTATTCACTCTCCCTCCAAATATCTAAAAAAAAAAAATTGAATTAGCTATGAACTTTGTCGCTAATTAGTCGATAGAGCTAATAATTTTTTTTAATAATCTGATGCAGATTTGTCGTTATGTGGGATTTGCGACAGGTTTGCTATTTAGCTATAGAATTTGTCCGTCGCTAATTCCTATTTTTTAATCGTACCGGTCAAATCAAATCTGATTAGCGAGAACGTGGAACATTTTAATTCGAATTTATTCGAAGGAAAAATTTGTTATTAAATAGTATTGTTTCTAAGCAGTCCACCTACCACCTTGCTTCCAACGTGAAGCTCGAGTTGGGTCACTTTGCAATAGATTAGAATAGATTTAGTAGACGGATCGCATAAGTCCAGATAAATACGAAAGGAAGGCTGAAATATGCTCTTGTTTCTGTGTCCGCAGGTATTCAGTACCTCATAGGTAAGAAAATTTTGTTTAATTTACTAACACATATTCTAGTTGGATTATTGACTATTGGTTTTATGATTACGTCTTTTTTCGTCTTCTTGAGCCGAGGATCTTTCGGAAACAGACTCTATACTCTCCGGGGTAGGGATAAGATGTGTATGCTATATTTTTTTTCAGATCCTACTTGTAGGAACTCACTGGGTTGTTGTTATTTGTTGGTTTTATGATGGACAATTTGAAGGCGAAAGCTATTTGAGGCTATAAATTGCCACCACTTGCCACGAATTCTTGACATTTGAATAATTTTAGCAACAGAAGAATACTTAGTAGGCGTTTGGACATAAGAATTGTAAAGTTTCAAAAAATGGCGAAAAAGATTTCAAGTAAAAGTGGTATTTGAAATTTAGAGTTGTGTCTGGACATAAATTTTAGTTTGGGTTGTTTTTTAAGTTTTGTGAGTGATTTGAATGAAAATTTTGAAAAATAGCTTTTTGGAGTTTTTCAAATTTTCGAAAATGTTTAAAATGCATTTTCAAGTGAAAATTGAAAATTTTATGAACAAACGCTAATTTCGAAAAAAAGTGAATTTTTTTTTGGAAAAAAGGAAAAAAAAATTTCATGTTCTAACGGGCTTTTAGTCAAAATGTAAGCCTACACGTCTATAGATTAACAGATGTCCAGTCCTAAATAGGAGAAAAAAATCCATAGATGCAATCATATTATGCACAAACTAGGGTTAGTGAAAAGCAATACCAGTATATCAGACTTACATGTGCAGCATATTAATTAAACAAAGTATTATAGTAATTATCAATCCCTTCCCCACCTCATAAAAAATATTTTAAAGTTGCTTTATTGAATTCCAGCTACTTTATGTGTATTTTCTTGCAAGTTGTAGGCAAAAATAATTATGATATTCACATTTGGTGCTGCTTTTAGCCTATAAAAGAACACTAGCAATGACAAGATTCACAGCAAACTAAAGCTTAATCCACTTTGGTACTAAGCCATGGCTACTTCTTCACAACCATTGTTAGACACTCCGAAAACAAAATCCTCCCCTTCTAAAGCTCTCTATGTTCTTCTCTCCTTAGCTGCTATTGTGGGCTCAGTTGGATTAATTTCAATCTGGGCTATCAATGGCAGCAGCCCATCTCTTTCCTTGACAGCCCATGTTTGTGATCAGGCCCATGATCAGCCATCTTGCTTGGCCACGGTGTCTGAGGTTGCACCTGCTGGTATGATAGATACCACCACAGTGGATTTGTTACAGATGGTTTTGCATAAATCATCGTTAAAAATCCACGAGACGATCGATTTAGTGAGCAATGTGAACGGTCGGATTAATAATGACAACGAGCAAGCAGCTGTAGCAGATTGTCTAGAGTTAATGGATTTGTCAAGGGACAGATTAATGGACTCCATGATGTCACTTGGGAACCTATCGGCCCAGGCCCATTTTGATGTCCATACATGGCTAAGTAGCATTCTCACCAACCATGGTACATGCATGGATGGGCTAAGTGGTCAGGCCCAGTCCATTATGAAGCCCATGTTGAAGGATTTAATAGCAAGTGCAAAGACTTCCTTGGCCTTGATGGTTAAAATGACACCATCTAATACCATGGATCTTCCATCAGTTACTGATGGATTACCCACATGGGTTACTATTAATGATAGAAGGCTTTTGCAACTTTCTGCAAATGCCATAACAGCCAATGTTGTAGTGGCTAAAGATGGTAGCGGAAAATTCAAGACAATAAAGGAAGCAGTTGCATCTGCTCCAGATAATAGCAAGACTCGTTATGTTATATATGTGAAAAAAGGAATATACAAAGAGAATGTTGAGATTGGGAAAAAGAAGAAGAATGTGATGCTTGTTGGTGATGGTATGGATGCTACTATTATCACTGGCAACTTGAATGTTGTCGATGGTGCAACAACCTTCAACTCTGCAACTGTTGGTAAAAAAAATCGCCTTTCTCCCTACTGTTTTGACTTAATTTATTTTTCGAAAAAATGAAAGCTTTTGACTCTTAACAAAAAAGCCTAAAAAAGCAAGTAGATGTCAGAGTATTATTCAGAGACTCATTTATAATTAGATGCAGTTGGAGGCCTAGTACTTTACAATACTCTTCCTAGAAGCTGGTTGTGAAACTAGGTGCTATTTAGGGGTATTGATTAATTTGTTTGTTATGGTAATATTCACAATTGTTACAAAAAAAAAAGGTTTGAAATTCAGGATCCCTTTGGACAACTTTTGGGAAAAAGGTTTGTCACTGGAAAACAATAAATTTCCTAATGGACAAATAAATGCCTTTGTCAATTGGGGCTTTGCCAATTACTCTTTGGTGGCGATAACTTATGCAATCTTTAAATGTACATCACTGGAACATTTAGGCTAAAGCTATGAAATCTAAAATCCACATTCAGTTAATGAGAACATAATAATATTGGACTTCTACTGACTTCTTTTTGCGGTTGCCTAACTTTCTTTTTAAATGCAGCTGCTGTTGGGGATGGATTCATAGCCCAAGATCTACAGTTTCAAAACACAGCAGGAGCAGCAAAGCACCAAGCAGTAGCGCTTCGTGTTGGAGCAGATCAATCAGTCATCAATCGTTGCAAAATAGATGCATTTCAAGACACCCTCTATACCCACAGCCTCCGTCAATTCTACAGAGATTGTTACATCACTGGCACTGTTGATTTCATCTTTGGTAATGCTGCAGTTGTCTTCCAGAACTCCAAAATCGCAGCTCGAAAGCCTGGAACCGGACAAAAGAACATGGTTACAGCCCAAGGTCGTGAAGATCCAAACCAAAATACAGGAACTTCAATCCAGAACTGTGATATTATAGCTAGCTCAGACCTTGCACCAGTGAAAGGGTCCGTTAAGACATATTTGGGACGTCCGTGGAAAGCGTACTCGCGAACTGTATTTATGCAGTCCAATATTGGAGACCATATTGATCCAGAAGGTTGGTCAGTATGGGATGGTGATTTTGCCTTGAAAACATTGTATTATGGTGAGTACATGAACAGAGGGCCTGGAGCTGGAACTAGTAAAAGAGTGAAGTGGCCTGGTTATCATATTTTAAGTGCATCAGAGGCGACGAAATTCACAGTGGGTCAGCTAATTCAAGGAGGAGTATGGTTGAAATCTACTGGTGTGGCTTACACTGAGGGCTTGTGAGAAACCTGTTTAATTAATCTGCCTATCATGTAGTGAAGTTCTAGTATATGTTTCGGTTGCTGGTTGTCAGCCTGTCTCGTAATAATATGATGCCGAGTTTACTGTGAACGAGTCTCTAATGTGAACGATGTCACTAACCGCGGTTTACCGTAAAAATAGCATGTAGTCACTGGTAATTAAAAAATAGCTAGCATTTACAAAATTATTAAAAAATAATCACTATTTTATGAGGAGATAAACTTTGAAAAAATACCCTAACTGAAACACGAAGAGTTCCAACATAATATTCTGGATTATGAAGCTCATGCGTATAAACTTCAAGCATAGTACTCCCTCCGATTCAATTTATGTGAACCTGTTTGACTGGGCACAGAGTTTAAGAAAAAATGAAGACTTTTTGAATTTGTGGTCCTAAACAAGTCAAAAAAGGGGCGCAGAGTATTTGTGTGGTTATAAAAGCTTCTCATTAAAGGTAGAATTGTGAGTTTAAGCTAAATTGTTACCAAATTTAGAAAGGGGTCATTCTTTTTAGAACGGACCAAAAAGGAAATAGGTTCACATAAACTGAAACAGAGGGAGTATGAAATTTCATCCAACTATGCTGGAATCTCATATATAAAAATTCGAACTCCAGCATATTATGCTGGAATTTTTTCGAATTTTTAAGGGCGTTTTTATCCATGTTTTATCTTTACATGGAAAAAATGGCAAAATTTCGATTATTTTTGAAACTATGGTTATTTGTCAATTAACAATTGTAAATTAGATTATTTCTGATTTTTTCCCTATTTCATTGATAAACTTGGAGTGTATTTAATATGATGAAAAAACTTTTTTTGTTAACAAGAGAACCCGCAACCGCTACTCTTGGGGTGCGCAAGGTTAAAATAGCACGGGCTAGCCAATTTTCGGATTAGTCATTCAAAAATAGCCAACGTTTGCTAAGTCATTGAAAAATAGCCACTATTTTGCTGCGACAGAGAACGGTCCAGCATAATATATTGGAGTTCGGTGCACCTGTGTATGAACTTCCAGCATATTATGCTAGACCGGTACTTTGCTGGCTAGTATAATATACGGGAGTTCCAGTATACTTTGCTGGAATTCCAGTATAATATACTGGAGTTCGAGCAAAGTATACTAGAACTCCAAACCACTATATTATGCTGGAGTATTTTCCGGAATTTGAACAGTGTTTTCGTTCAGATTTATCTTTACATGAAAAGTGGCTAAATTTCGATGACTTCTGAAACTGTGGCTATTTTTGAATGACCACTTGTAAATCTGGCTATTCTTGAATTTCTCCCGTGCGCAAGGGCAAACTTCACTCCTATATAATAGCCCGCAAATTACACAGGAAGAATAAACCACACTAGATAAGCTCAGTGCGACACACTCGACCGAGAAGATATGCAACTCGGCCACCCCGGAGGGTAGTACAAAAACCGTTGCAAATGGAAAACATAAAAAAAGGGATAATTTTGTTACATAAGAAAAGTATATATAATGGAGAAAAGGGTTAACATATGTCAGGTAAAGGAATAATCTTGTTTGTCTTTGTGAATAGTTGAGCTTCTAAGACCGATCAAGTTCACAGTGATCATTGTGTAAAAATTGTATGGGGTAGCAACTATTTAAAGTGGTATTTACTTTTTATCCAGCATTTTTAGTACTGAGCAAAAGTAACCACTAATTTATTAAAATTTATATGAAAGGACATTGTTACCCTTTCCTTCCCAAACGGAAATACAGTGATACCTGGGCCTGGATCAACAACATCCATTAACCACGGAAAGCATGGCATATATTCGCTCTTCTAAATGCATCTTATTTTCTACTTCCCTGGAATTCATCGAATTTCTCTGTTTCATCCCTAATTCTCCTCTCCATTTGACGAGCAATTACTTCGTCACTTTTTCTCAATTAGGATTTGTATGTTTCGAGATCTCAGATGAGACGAGAGAGTGAGTGCATATTTAAGACTTACTATAGAAAAGGAAGAGAATTAGATCGTAGGTTGAGTATTCACACGTGGTTACTAAAAGAGGATTTTTCAACAATTTCAAAAGTTACAAGTTCAAAATTTAAGGACACTTGGTCCTGAACTTCGAGTTTCAAATTCAAAAGTTAAGGACACTTGGTCCTAAACTTAGAATTATAAGTTCAAAAGTTAAGGACACATGGTCCTGAACTTAGACTAACAAGCTCAAAAGTTAAGAACAATAGGTCCTGAACTTATAGTTACAAGTTCAAAAGTTAAGGACAATAGGTCCTGAAGTCCTGAACTTAGACTAGCAAGCTCAAAAGTTAAGGACAATAGGTCCTGAACTTAGGCTAAGAAGCCCAAAAGTTAAGGACAATAGGTCCTGAACTTAGACTAATAAGCTCAAAAGTTAAGGACACTTGGTCCTCAACTTACAGTTACAAGTTCAAAAGTTAAGGACACGTAGTCCTGAAGTCCTGAAGTTAAGTTCAAAAGTTAAGGACATGTAGTCCTAAAGTCCTTAAGTTCAAAAGTTAAGGACATGTAGTCCTGAAGTCCTGAACTTAGAGTTCCAAGTTCAAAAGTTAAGGACATGTAGTCATGAAGTCCTGAAGTTAAGTTCAAAAGTTAAGGACATGAGTAGAAGGGTATTTTCGTCCGGGCAGCTAAAGTTTATTAAAGCAGTGGCTAAAGACTAAAGACATTTTAAACAGTGGCTTAAAAGTAAATACATGTGCTATTAGTGGCTAACCGTGCACTTCCCCCACATAAGTTAGCTAATGAAGTACAATTTTGTTTGTCTCCTTTTTTTTTTTGTGTTGCTATTTTAGTTTAGAGAAACGCCACTTACATTTTTCTTACAAACTCCCTTTTTCTTTAAAAAAAAAGTTAGTATGTGCGCTTTTCAACTAACTAGTCTTATGTTACGCGCGTTGCGCGTGTAACCTATCTAAATGAGTATATAACTTTTAAAAATATATATATAAATGTTATTTTTGAATTAAAATAAATTTATATATTTATTTCAACAAAGAATTTTGATTCTGTATAGCTAATTCAATAAGGAATATCAATTTATACATTTCGCTCTTTATGTTTTCTTTTAGCTCTTTTAACTACTGCCTTAAATTACTTGTGAATGAATGTATCTAATTTATTTTCATTAGTTTCAATATATAAATTTATCTCAACTATATTTTACTTTTCGAATATTGTAATTGAACTTGTAATATAATATGTGTACAAATTTACAATATGTATTCAACTTATTCAAATAATTAACTTAAAGTACATTATAGTACTTATTACTTTAAATTAAAATACTATTTTACTATCAAAACGTAAGCACGTCGTGTTAAACTTATTTATATATATATATTTTCATACTCGACCTTGTATGTTGTAAGTTTGGTTTACATATTATTAGCAATATTTAATTTTTGAAGACTTAAGATTAGATCTAAAATTTTATTATAGTAGATTTCTAACACGTTTATATACATTTTGTCTAATACACATAAGAAAAAGTCATAATTACTTTATGCAATTTATTTAAGGAAAGGATTTATAAGTAAATTTTTATTTGGTTTTAAATTACTAAATTTAGGAGTTTTTATATATGTAGTTCGAATAAGGGAAGATTTAATGGCCAATATTTAGTTGATTTTAAAGTTTTAAATATTAGTAGAATAATTAAATTACAATTAACCAATATAAAATTTAATTTTAAAGGGTAAAAAAGGCGAACGATATTTCGCTAAGGGGCTTCGTGCTAGAATATGCATGATGCGCGCGTACCTTCTATCGATGCATATAAAATTATAAAAAATATAAACCCTTAAAAATAATATATAAGCTCTTGAATAAGATAAATATTGAGCCTACTTAGTCAAAAAAGTAGCAGATGGCCTATCTAAGCATGACAACAACCAAGATAATCTTGAAAGTTCAGTGTTATTATGTGTCTCGTTCTTTTATATTAATTTTGTATCAAAATAGTCGTCTAGGTACCATGTATTCTAAGACAAGTTAACTACAAAGAGAAGAAAAGTTAGCGATAGATAAATTATGTAGTTAAAAAATAAAATTCATCGCTAATCCTATTTAGTGATAGAATCAGTTATATATTATAAAAAATCCTATTAGCTACAAGATGAATTTAGTAACTAATTCATGTTTTGTAAAGTTAAATTATGTAAAAAAAACTTTCTTAGTAATAATATTAGTTTCTTTTTTACCAAAAAATAAAAGTCCTTTTCCATCTATTTATTTTAGCATATGCATTGAGGTAATTTAGGTATTTCTGTAATTTAAATTATGATAATTAATTTCTTATCACAAATTGATGATTACTATTTGTTTCAACAATAATTAATATTTCAAAACCTAATGCCGTAGTAAATTTTAACGAATTTAACAACCAAGCTTCTAAGAAAATATTTATGATTTAAATTTTAAAAACAATAAATAAATCACGTGAAAACAAATAAAGGCAAAATTGGTCTTTATGATTAAACAAGGACAAAGAAAAAAAATATCCCACAAAAACGCCTATGTCCATATTCAATCAACCAGGCCGATGTTCTAAGGATGTTAGAAAGAGAAGTTTGAGTGATATGGAGTACAAGTCAGCTACACTTCATGTGTTGCTAAATTGTCCCGAAGTTGTACCATTTCTCAAGTAAGTATTGATTTAGTAGTTATCAAAATATAAAATTTACTGTGATTACATCTCAATGTTTCCTTGTTGGAAACCAACAAAAAACTTTCCTCCTACTTTTTTGCATTCTTTTATTCTTAATATATTTTATCCTTATTAAGAAAAGATATCAAACACTAAATTATATTAGATTTTTTTATTTATTTAGAACTCCTAAATATAAGGAAATTTTTATGATTTTACAATTTTATACAATGTAAAATATATTTTTAAAGGGTAAAAAAGACGAACGAGATTTCACTAAAGGCCTTCGTGCTTTTAATATAGTATATATAAGTGAAGTAGTCTTTATAAGAAAAAAACAGTCGTCTATGATTGGAGAGACGATTAACCATAAAATATCTGTGTTTCGAGGTGAAAATAATAAAAAACACTGTGACCAGCAATAAAATTAATGTTCGAATAACAAATATAGATGCTTCAATGTGTTTGTGTGTGTGCTTTACTTGGTGCTTCAGCTGCTGGATCCCAGCTATAATAAGTAACATAAAACTCTGGGTCTTTTATAGTTCCAGTTATTAGTAGTGAGGATTAGGCCAATTGTTATAAGTTGAGGTGAAATGGTATTGGCGTATATCTGATGGACTCTTATGTGACAGATTGAGTTATAACTTGTGGTTGTTTTGGCTTAAGGAGTGAAAAATAGAAAACTGGCAACTGCATGAACAATTATTTTTGGTCTAATTTCCACCTATATGCTTAGAAGAATAAAGGGAAATTTAAAGGTTCATAACATCTTGAGGGTTGATGATTCATGAAGAAACACAACGTGGGGATTGTTCCTAGGTATTTTTCGATTAAAGGTTGAAGTTTGCAAACGTTTAATGTATATGTGTTTTGGTACTTGTTTCCGTCTATTAGTGCTTGTGAGGTCTGGTCAGTTTCAAGGGAGCGCGGCTAGGTGGGCAGAAGGGGGTTCGTCCAAAAATTACATTGTGTATATACGGTCAGACTTTTTTCATGTACATATATTAAATATTGAATCCTCTTAACTTCTTTGCAAACAACAACAAACCTAGTGATTTCCCACAAGTGGGGGTCCTGGAGGGTAGTGTGTATGTAGGCCTTACCCCTACCCTGGGAGGGCAGAGGGATTGTTTCTGGTAGACCTCGGTCTTAGCTTCTTCGCGTGTTTACTTTTTGAATCCTCTTGGTGAAAATCCTGCTTCCGCCATTGGTTTCAACAATACAACTAGCCGAAAACGGCTATTGGCCATTGTATGAGTACAAGAAGAAAGGACACGAGATCAATAACATAGCAAGTGTAAACATAAGGAGTTGACCTTTGCCATAAAATTAGAAAATCTTGCTCACGTAGTCTGGACAAAAGCATATGATAAATGGAGCTTAGCTTACATGAAAACTCTCTCTTTTAGGAGAAGCTTTGATCCTTAAAATCCAAGCACTGAACACAATTGAGACTAGAAAGGAACAAATACAAGGGTACCAGTTCTTTCTTCATTTTACTTTAGCAGTCCTTCAGTGAGCATTAATTTCCAGCAGCCTCAAGAATCACTCTGCAATACGTGATTCCTGTGTTCTTGAAACTGAGAATATCACTCCATTTATCATATTTGAATACGGTGGTATACTAATGTGAGGTTAGAAACGGAAACTTCCAAAGATAGACTGTCAGTTCTAAGTTTCACTTGAGAATCTCCTTCCCTTTCCTTCAAATGTACAGCCAAAACCATGATCAGCTTTCAATCATTGCAAGTCTTTTAGCATCAGCAAGAAGGTTAACAACGTTATGATGGCGATTAGCCAAGAATTTACACGCCGTTTTCTTCCATCCGCTGTCAAGAGATGCGTAGGAAGTGCACATTCTTCTCCATTGAATAGCAACTTAGTTGGAAATCCATCCCCATTTACTATATCAATAACTCCTAAACGTTTCTTCTCAAATTTAAGGATGGATTGTTGTTTTCCAGGTACTCTAGGGTCTCCAGGTTTTTGTCCATCTGTTTCTGCTATCAAGTAATTTAAACCAGGTAGTCCTGTCAAGAAAACTGTGTCATTCATATTTCGAAGTAAAGTTCCATTGAAAGAGTAAGCTTGCGCAAAGCCAGAACCAGTTTTCTTGAACTGGACTCCAACGAACCAGTCCACGAAATTGATTTCTTCCCAGTTGAATATAGTAACCCGAGCAGTCCATCCTGTTTTATAGTTTGAATCAACATGCCAATTTATGCTAACCCCACAGTTGTCGCCACAAGGTAACGGCCTAGGCACGTGATAGTGCTTTAGTTTAGCCCAGTACACGGATTTCTCTGTTCTGTTCGCGAATGGAACCAGTAATGTTTCTGGGGGAAGGAGAAGTGCTGGTGCTTTTTGATTGCATTTAACAGAACTATCACAGCCACATGCACAAGTGCCGCAGGGAATTACAGAATCATTGTAATAGGCAGTGTAAGAAACACAGCACCGGTTCGCTCTTTCCTTTGGCTTGGTGATATTGCAGACTACTTGCCAACTTGCAATAGCTGTGACAGTAGCTTGAAGTCCACTAGGATCCGAGAATTGTGTTTCATCTACTCTTAAGGCTTGTCCACATTTATAATCCGGATTAAGAACACCGATGATTTTCCATTTCTCAGGAGGGTAAAGAGCTGTTAGATTCAAATCTGGTGGAAGCTTATATACCTGTAACTGAAAAACAGACTTTGAATTGGTTTCATTCATTACACTCGGCATGATGCTACCATTTCTGCAGCAGAATGGTAACATCCCAACATCTTTATCTTGAGCTCTATCCGGAGGCAAATCAGCTATAGTTGGCTTCTTTTCACAGTTCAGTACTTTGGAAAAATCAAAGTCTTGATAGTACTGTCCTGCAGCACCATAGACACAATCCGAGTAGTCCTTTTTGCGAGTATATGCACCCCTCATTGAGTAGATGAATTCTCCTCGCATCCATTCCCAAGTTAAGTTCCACTGATCAAGGCGTCCCAAAGGATTATTATTTTGTATAGTCACTTGTGCTTGATAGTTATTCGGATAGGCTTGCATAACATCATAAGAGATCAAAAGATCACCATTTTGGCGTGGGAAATACTTGGTTGTGAAATTCTTCGCCTTAAATTTTGGATCTTTTACACAGCAAACATGCATTGTCGTTGCTGTCACACAACAAACAAAATTGAAGATTCAAAATTCAAACAAACAAAGATGTTCATTCACATAGCTAATTTCGTACTTACATTTTCGAATTGCTGCTGGACATTTGTATCCATCATTGACAAGCTTAATAGTTTTAGGCATGGGATAACCCGGTGGCCTGATTCCAAACTGAGTACCTGTTAACTCAATCTCTGCTTGAATTTGTGTATAATCACCAGCAGTGTCAATCGACGTTTTCAAATCCGTCTGAGGATAGCCAGCTAAGTAAGTTCCATTTCCAACAGGAGCTGGGAAATCATCACCATTTACTAACACAGCATTACTAGCTGAGACTAAAAGCTCGCGATTTTGAAACCCGATGAAGATTTTCCAGTTCTTGAGCTCATATATACCAGCATTAAGTACTGTTGCCATAGCCTTAAAGGCCCAGGCCTGTGCACTTGCATTCTTTAAATGGGGAAGCTCTTTGGTTCTAGAGATGAATACATAGGATAAGAAAATTCCATTGCAGTCATTTTCTGCAGGGGGAGGTGCAGGTGGTGAATTACCATCATAATCTTGTGCCTTAATAGTGACAGAAAACAAGATTATGTAAAAGATTGTGGTTTTTGAGACCATCTTCATTCTGTTTTTCGAACTTTCAATAGTGTCAATCAGATTTCAAGATTTGGGAAAAAAAGGAGAAAAAAGGGGGGAAAAAGAGGAGAAAGAGACATTTGGGATGATAATCTTGAATTAAGTGAAGACTTAGTCAGATGAAAGTTTTTCCTCCATGTAAGCTACGACTGAAATGGAGGGACCAAACTACCAACGGTTATTCAATCTTTTTTCTTTTTAGTTTTCATTATAATTTTATTATTATTATTATTATTATTATTATTATTATTATTATTATTATTATTATTATTTTTTGGGTTATAAATAACTTGGCTATTTTTCCCTTATATCATTTAGCAGTATTGATTCTTATATAAAAGACAGCCCTTAATTTCGTTTCTGTTTTTTTCCCTCCATCCTTGGTCTTTTTAAATGTCTAAAAACTAATCAGATCTGCTGACAGTGAAAGGTACGAGTTTTAACTTCTTTGTTGTTGGAATTAGGCCTAAATCATATTAAGAATTGAATTCGTCATGCGATAATGATATTGAATCAATGTCGAAATTATGTCTCTTACCCTTTTCCAGCTGGATTCTTAGAAAAATCAGAGCGAAAAATAAACAAAAATGAAAGATTTACGGAAAAAAAGTCACTTCCTATTAGGTGATAATAAAAGGAGAATCAGGGGCAGGCCATATATTTTTTTTTTGGAACCTCAGGAAAACCCGCAGCCGCTACACCCTCTGCCCTTCGGGTGAGCACTACGTGCCCACTGGGTATATTGTTGTCTGATGATTTTATGCAAAGGGGCATGAACTCCTTTTAAGGGTGACTCCTTAAGGTTACAAAATAAAATGTCCAATTCTCCACTCTACTCATCAAAGTTATGTGAAACTTAGTATTTAGTAGCTATACAAATTGAGGGTGTTCAATCTGCAGTATATTAGCAGCTTCATTCAGTTGGTACTAATAGTATATGTGATCAAATCCAAAATTTTTAGATTATATGAGCCTGCAACATTCTTCTTTTTTTTTTTTTTTAAATTATAAGGAAGCCTGCAACATTCTATTAGAGACATTGAAGTCCAAACAATAGCTTATCCATAACCAAGAGTATGAGAAAATCCCTGGAGTTTGTTCAAATCAAATAATTAGCATTATCACAATCTTCAACCAACAGGCTAAATGATTCAACTCTTTACACGATCCTTCCTCGTCGTAGTTCCAAGAAGAGGAAAGATAAAACTAGTAGAAAAATAAATTGAAAAAAAAAGAGGAAAAAAGAATTTATAATTCTCCCAAATCATTATCCTGGTTTTAGGAGTTAGATTTTCACCTTCTGTTTCACATCTCTAAGCCCTCCTACTTTTTAGTTTTCTTCGGTATTTCTTAATAACATTTTCAGTGTGACAGTCTCTACATCTATGCAAGTTTCTATACCCTCCTCGCCTTTCTCTTCAATCCTTTCATGAGGACTATAAACAACTTCAATAGCTAGGCAATGACAGAATTTTCTCTGCAATTTTGAGCTACGAGTTTGTAAAATTAAGCCACTTCTATGTTCACTGGTTTAGCATTTCCTTCGACGAATTTAGCCTTGGATTTCTCCACTCGTGATGACCTTGATGAGGATGATGAACCTGACCTGGGAGAGGATGTTGACTTGGCCTTCCTCCGCTTCTGTTTCTTAGGAGGTGCTACGTCCCTGTAAAGCTCAGATGCTGGTTGCTGTCTCATTGATTCTGTGTAATCTGTCAAGAAGTGAAAAAAAAAAAAAAGCATAAATTTTCACACAAGAAACAACACCTAACTATCCACCAAAAATCAGGATTGGTACATCTACTATAACAAAATTTCGTGAATCAACTCATATCAAGACATCCAGAAGATGGCATTAGAAATCAGTCCATCACATGATATGTCAAATGTTCATTTACGGGGGGCACTTGAAGTGATACGTTTCTCATTTTTGGCATTTATTATAAAAGTTCTCACTCAAAGATATAAACGAAGAACGACACAACCAAGTTGAATGACCTATAAACAGACCACACGTCAGTATTTGAAATAGAAATTTTCGTGTCAAAGTTGTTTCAAGATATATGAAGAAACTTGCACTTCCCTATCACACTGAATGTCTCGTGTCAAAATAAGTGATAATGGTAAGTCAAAGGAGTGTGCAAATCTTAGTAGAAGTAGTTGCTTGCTTTCTTCTCCAAGAGAAAAAAACAGAGGTTTTTTTTATGAAACTTGGATTAGCTTAGCTTCAAAGAGAACTAAGATGAAAGCTTAATTGGGGTGAAATGCTTGTATTACTAGTCTATTAAAGATTCCTCTGTTCCATGATTCTGACTCAAAGTATAATTTACATATATATTCCTTTCTAACATTTACACAAAGGATTGTTTGGTAATCTAGATGTTACGAAATTACTAAATTAGGGTGTAACTGGTACGAGACAGTGCCTCCGTTCCAGTTTATGTGAACCTATTTCCTTTTTGGTCTGTTCCAAAAAGAATGACCCCTTTCTAAATATGGAGACAATTTAGCTTAAACTTCCAATTCTACCCTTAATGAGAAGCTTTGATAACCACACAAATACTCTGGACCTCTTTTTGACTTGTTTAGGATCACAAATTCCAAAAGTCTTCATTCTTTCTTAAACTCCGTGCCCACTCAAACAGTTCACATAAATTGGAACGGAGGAAGCAGTATTTAACTAACAGCCAACATTATTCTGAAAAAGCACATAAAAATCCGTCCCTTTCTGGTGCCAAGTTAAAAAAGACCTTCTTCTATGACAGATAAGTCCAAAGCTTTCCCTGGCTTGAGGCAAAGAATCTTTTAGGGTCCCTTTGGATGGAGGGATTTGGCCCTGTGTAGCTTAAAGTTTTTGCACCTACCTAGATTTACCTAATAGAAACTGGATTTGAAATGCAAACTAAATTATCATTTCATTTCAATCCTTATTTTAGATTAATTCACTTCAAATGACACTTGAAATTATGTCAGTTGCAATCTTACACATTTAAAACATACTATAAATTTACATGAAATAGAGACCATTTAAAATTAAAAAAAATGAAAGAACTGCCCTGTCCTTTTTAATTGATTTCTCTACACATTAGTACAAAACATAGGACAAGCTTATCATATTTCAATTACAACTCAACCCGTGACAAAACCCTACTGCCATTGTCTGATTATGGACACTGCACATGTTTTAAAGCAACATATCAGACACTTCCCTTGTTTTATTGTTGTTCTTTCTTTCTGATTCTTTCAAAATGATTCCAACTACTCAATAAATTAAAAAAGCATATAGTATTGTAACCTATGTTACTCAAACTCTCCAAAAATGTCAATACGTGTGTGTCGGATCTTCCAAAAATAGTGCATTTTTGGAGGATCCGACACAGGTACTGCAACTATTTTGAAGAGTCCGCGTAACATAGGTTGTAACACATCTTTTGGTCATTATTACTGGATTGTCACATAGATGTTTGGTAGTTAAAGGAGCACACAAGAGGGAAATGGAGGGATTTTTAGAAGCAAAAAAAAAATATTAACCTTGAGATGCCCATGGAGAATGTGCAGAACCAGAATTACCAATAGAAGTTGCTGCAAAATCAGGCCCAGTCTTGAATTCATTCATCTATAAAAGTTCCAAAAAGAACCAAAACAAACAACAAAATATTAGGCATGAGAAAAAGAAGAAAGCATTTCATACAAATGTGGACCAAAGAATGATGAAGAAATTAAGACATACCCAACTGGGGGCATTGCCTGATTGTCCATCCCAACCAATATGTGCCACATGCTTTACATCAGTTGGATATCCTATCTCTATCTCCCTCTCCTTCACAACTGTAATCACAACCAATTTTACCCCCAGTCAAAAAAATTAACTCAAAATGAAAGGGAAAAAACCCATAGGAATATATGGGGCTAAAGGAGACGAAGCAATTTACCAAAAATATTAGAGATATATTTGTAGATCCCCTTCATTTTGGTTCCCATAGAAGAGTGAGCAAAACTCCAAGGCAACAATAACCCTCTGCTCAGATATGAAACAGAATGCAGATAGAAGCACCACACAAATGTGAAGAACCAATTCCTTTGCCTAACCAAAAAAGCAAACAAATTGTACACAATAAATAGAAATTTGACATTTATCCTTTCAATATACAGAGCAAATTTGCATAAAGCTTGAATCTTTTTTCTTGTTTCTGTTTTGGGATTGAAATGTACAAAAGAAAAACCAAATTAGAAAATGAATGGATTGAGTAGAATACCTTTTTAGATAAAACCTGTTAATTCTCCTAAAATTCCTGCTGTATTGGCCATTATCTATGTTGAAGCATTGTAGGTATAATAAACATGTTATAACTGAAAAAGCAACCATGCAAAAACAATATAGTTTGAATGAAGAAGAAAGGCCTAGAGAGGTGATGGATCAATTAGAAAATATGAGAAATGAAAAGGGAAAAATAGGAGAAAGAGAAAGAAGGTAAGATAGGTGGCAATGGGATGATACAAAGAAAGAGGGTTGAAGAAGAAAAATTAGGCCAAGAAGGGAAAGAGAGAAAATAAGAAGTTAGAGGTGGAGAACCACGAAAACCTCCCCAAAAAGAAAGGGGTTGAGGTTAGTTTACAAAGAACATGTACACAATGGAGGGGGAGTTTTTTTTT